>NC_058132.1:675360629-675402767 GCF_016433145.1 Gracilinanus agilis
TCTCTCTCTCTCTCTCTCTCTCTCTCTCTCTCTCTCTCTCTCTCTCTCACACACACACACACACACACACACACACACATAGCAGTAGCTAGCAAAATTGCTGCTAGGTTGAGACAGCAGCATCTTGTACTCCTTGTCCTTTATCTGTCCTAACCTTGCTAGAGTCATTGCTTTGCGTTTATCACCTCTCTCTCAATGAGAGCCGTTCCCAGGGCTTCAGTTCCATGCGTCAGACTCCTGAGGAATAATTCTGTTTGGGGGTCTAATCTAAGGGGTCTTTGCCAGCAGAGCAAAGAGAGAGGGAGTAAAAAAAATAGGTTACTGAGAGTACAAATATGAATCGGGTCTGGAACAGTTAGTTTTATTTCCACAAAAAATGGAATTCTGAATAATAATCACAGAAGGGGTTTCAATCAGTTTAGATCCTCATATTCAGCCCAAGTTGGAACATTTTCCAATAACTTTTTAACTATTAAGAAGCTGCTGGGGGGCAGCTGGGTGGCTCAGTGGATTGAGAGCCAGCCTACAGATGGGAGGTCCTGAGTTCAAATTTGGCCTCAATCAATTCCTAGCTTTGTGACCCTGGCCAAGTCATTTCACGCCCATTGCCTAGCCCTTATCACTTTTCTCCCTTGGAACCCATACATAGTATTGATTCTAAGACAGAAGGTAAGGGTTTAAAAAAAAAAGAAGCTGCCTAGCTCTTTTACATTTTACCTTCACTTAATAAGAGGGACTCAGTCTATACCAAATGGAATCTTTCTTCCTCCATGCTCTCTTTCTATGTGAGCAACTCTACCGTTTTTGTCTCATTCATGAGAGACCATCCAACTGGAGGCTGAGTTTATTCAGAAGATTAGGAGTTCATTACTTATTAAGTTAATAACTGTTGGCAAACTCTAGTTGCTAAATATTTCTTTATTAAATTTCACCAAAACCTACATCCACATATTTTTATCCTTCTAAAACAGCATAGGATTAAGCTCCTTCTTCTACTTGACAGCCCTTTGAATATTTGAAAATGGATGCCCATAGTTTTCAGTCTTGCAGGCTAAAATAACTCTATAGCAGATTGTCAGACAAGACTTCTAATGTTCTGGTAAAAGAGCTGCATAGTCTGCCTTTCATTAACCTGATTTTCCAAAGCCAGTTTTCCAGGCTTACAATATTAGAATCGAGTCTCCTGCTCCTACTTCTTTTTCCAAAGCCCTCATCCCTATTGTAATTAGGCCTAATTTTCCTCAGGCCCATTATAACCAGTATTACCTGTTGCCTAGCCCATGGTACTCTCTCCTCTTGAATATGGGTTTTCTTGCCAACACATTCCCCTCTTATCTAAGAGAACACTTTTCTCTTTCCTCCAGTTAACTAAAATCTGACTCTGCCTTGAGGACATGACATCCTCTTCCAAATTTCAGGCCTTTTTTCTGCCTATTTCTGCCCATTTCTTCTCCTATTTCCTTAACCTTAGAGAAATAAGAGGGGTATTCATATTCCTTTTTCCTTGTGACCAAACTCTAATCATTCAGTTCTTGTTTAAGAAATGCCAGCTCTACTGGATTGGCTTAGATAGCTATTTTTCCTTTGAAGTTCATGCCTAGTAGCAGTAGCTAATATTCAGGACAGTGGAATGGGCTATGTCTGGAAGTGATTGGGTTTCCATTTCTTGGAGGTCTTTAGAGAAGGAATGGATGATCACTTGATATATGATGTAGAGAAGAGCCTTTTCAGAGAATGGTGAGCCAAATATCCTCTAAGGTGCCTTCTAACTCAGAAAGTTTGTGATTTAATGAATATCCTACCGCCTTTCCTCATTGCACATGATTCCCAGACCCCTAGATGCATTCAAGGCTCTAGTCTTACATGACATTGCAGGAGCTGTAGAAGCCAGCTTGATATCAACTTGGAGTCAATTCATTCAGTAAATTCTGAGGAACCACAGTATATCCTTGCAGTCTTCTTCTGAGGATTGTGTGTGTGTGTGTGTGTGTATATATTATATATATATATATATGTATATATATATATAAACTGTGAATGATCTGGCAAGCTCTCTAAAAGAACCACTCCTGTCACTTAGCAGAAAGAAAAAAAAAAGCAGTGATTCCCTTCTGTTCTCAGGGGGATCCTCAACTCCAATTACCAATGTGTACTTTGGTAAAAATAAGTCAAAAGAATAGAATCCACTTCTCTGAAAATTCTAAATTATTGTTGTATAAAAAGGCAGTGCATTCCTTTTATGTACAACCAACAGTGATTTTTACCCTACAGTAAATGTAGACAAAAAAAACAAACCAAAATGAAATTTCTTTCAGATGCTGAGCATTTTTCCCCCCTTTTTTCTTCACTCAGGTTTAAGCCTGAATGCACCAGTAGTTTCAAGATTCCAAAAGCAAATGGCAGAACATAAAAACACTTGCTTCATTGAAGGGGGAAGAAAAAAAGATTGTTATCAACCACAACTCATTCTATAAGAAGAGGAATTTCTATTCTCTGTAGTTCTTAGGATGTAGAAAGAATCACCTTTTATTTTTAGAAGGTTGTGGGTAGGTCATGGAAATAGAAATTATCAGCATATGTGTGAATTACTGTCATAGGGAGTATAAGAGAATAATTTGAAAGGGGAAATGATCAGTCTTCCCAACCCGAAAATGGACCTACATTTTTAGGAGCACTTCATCTCTAAATGCATGATTTTGTTTTAAACTAACTACAACAAAGAGTGAAAGAGTAGCCTAAGCCCAGGTTTTACTGGAGATTCGAGTGCTGGGGTTCATTGGATCTACAATTTGTTTGAGTTGGACCAATTACCTGGGCATGGTGGAGGATTATTGCTTCATGTCAGCAACTGAGAGTGGCATCTGAACAGATGACTAGAAGAGAATTGCAGCACAGCTAAGATGGATCATTGGGTTAGTAGCTGCCCAGGTGGGGTGGAAGAACCAAAGATATGTCATTTCATTTTTCTTTTTATTCAGGAGAAATCCCATATTCATTGTGTGTCAAGAACATCCCAATTTCCCAGTTTTAGGCAAAGATAGTAGGCTTAGAATTAAAAAGATGGTCTGTTCTATCTCCATTCAAAACCTCTGAGCAATATATATATATATTTTTTAAATCTCTAGTTCAAGGAACCGAAGTTTTACAGAAAAGTCCTTTTTGGTCAAGGTGAGCATAATTTATGAATTAAAAATTTTTGTAATTGGAGGAAATGCCATCTATTTTTTGAGTTTTTTGTAGTTTACATAGTATGTATATGCTTATTTTTAAGTCCTAAATTATTTCTCAGTTGAGAATTTATTCTCAACTTTCTTCATGTAGGCACAGAATCTTAAGAGACTTCAAATTCAATTTAAAAATAATTGAGACAACATTCAGGAAATTGCCTTTCCTTTGGCATTTGTCTCTGAGAGAAATGGGAATGGAGTTAGATCTGCAGGCCCTTCCTACTGAATTAAAGAATCAGGATAATAGAGAAGATATAGTATCATTTATATAAGTTTATAAAGCAGTTTGGGGAGACAGTTTATAGTAAAGTTTATAGAGTGTTGAGCCTAGAGACAGGAAGACACATCTTGAGTTCAAATCTGGCATTAGACACTAACTGTGTCTCATCCATGGCAAGTCACTTCACCCTCTTTGCCTCAGTTTCCTCCTCTGTAAAATGAACTGGTGAAGAACATGGTAAATCACTCCAGTATCTTTGCCAAAACAACAACAAAAAAGCCCTGAAGAGGGTCAGGAAGAGTCAGACATGATTGAAGATTAGTAAACAACAACAACAACAAATTTCTGTGAATATTTATTTCATAGTAAAAATAATTTATGTCTCGCAAGGACAGTTTATAGCCCTTATTAAAATTCTGACATTTCTCCAGTGTGGACCTTTTTTCTCCCATTAGAGCAAATCCCTTTCAATAGAGAGTTTGTGTTGGGTCATTGATAGTCATACATGAATAGGTGGAAATATTTGTGCAATTTCATGCTATCAGGATGGTGTTAATTTCTTTTAGATACTTAGGAGATTGATGCATGAATCAAAAACCAGACTTTAGGAATTCTGTGCAATTTGTTTTACACATTTGTCACATAGCAATAAATCTCTGTCAATCACAACTTCCTTTCCAGTCTAGTGAACAGTGAATTGCTCTCCTTTAAAATGGATATACTATCTTTTATTTTCTTTCAACGATGTCACCTTTCTTACACATGCCAGTTTTATCTAAGAACACACTTTAAAAAAAATAAAACTCCCAACTCTCTGTGGCAGTTGTTGTGCAGTTATGTGGAATGCATATTAATCTTGGGCATTTAATTTTGAATGCAGAGTTTTATTGAACCCTAAGCTCTATTGTGGTGGCAATATCGATGGAGATATTTCCAAAAGTCATTAGGGATTCTCTTTCTTCTTTTCTTGCTCCAGAGGATAAGACACCCGAATCAAGTTACATGCCAAATTCCTGCTTACAAATGGGCTCCTAGATGTCATTGATCTGCAAATGCTTTCCTTTCCGCTTTTAACACACACACACACACACACACACACACTCTCACTCTGCGTATTTTGTTTAAAGTAATTCTCCAATTAAATGTGTCTCATGTAAAATGAACAGACCCAAATCGATTTTCTTTCCTATTTTTAAAAATAAAATCTAGGTCTAATATATTTTAACTTGGATTATTTAGGAATAAAGTATGTATTTTGAATTGTTAGAAAAACAACACATGCCATTTAACTGTGATCTTTTCAAAAAGAAAATATATCTTTTTCCCTGAAATTATATAAAAAATCTGATTGCACAGTCTTTAATTTATAGAGTGCTAATTTTTAGAAGTTGAGGTATTTAGTATTTTTCAACATCATTATTAATATATTCAGTTTCTATTTTCATCTTGGCATCACCAGTTAAGATCATTGGTAATCCAGAGAATATAGATTATCCAGAGGAGTTCATCCAGGATGGGGAAGAGCCTTGAGAGCATTTCATGAGTATCAGTTAAAAGAAGTGGGCATGTTTTTTCTTGATGAAGGGAAGAATTGAGAAGAGCATGACAAGGATTCTTCCAGACTTGCATGTAGAGGAGGCATTAGATTTGTTCACCCACAGGGTGTGATCCAATTCTCTTTCCCATTTTTAATAACTTATGTCTACTTGAATGATGTAGCATAGCTTTGGAAGAGATGGCAAAACCAACTCAATAATCTATGCATTCATCCAAATTCTGTCCCATATACATTTTTCAAATATGTTTTTCTTGCATGGATTACTAGGCAATCTCTTGAGTGGAATTGTGCCTTGTTGAGGAGATTCTGTTCATTTGGAGTCTCCATATCATCAATTTGATCTAATCTTCAAACATGAACCATTTGAGTAACCTTTCCATTTATGAGGAATCCCTCATTTATTTAGCCCTTGTACATAGGCCACCCATGATAATAATAAAGAACATCACTGGTTTAACATATATTTCATTAGTTTCGCCTCATTTGAGAGATGTAGAAAGATGTCATGGAAGGTTGTGGACTTCTAGTCATGAGTTGAAGTGAAATCTCACCCTGATTATACTAGCTCTGTGACCAGGGATAAGTCACTAACTGTTTTGGAACTTCAGTTTCCTTATCTGCAAGATGGCCATAATAATAATAATAATATATATATATACATATATATATATATAGGATTTGTCTCACAAAGAAAAACAATAGTAAACTACAAAGCTTTATATAAATGTGAGCAATAATAAGATTGATCGTCATTGTGTAATTGAACAAGTTATGCCTGTAGGCACTTCGATTAAGGAATCTTAAAATATACAAGGGGATTGCCTTGTTGGAAGAAACTTTTAAGATTATGTCTTCCTCTAAAGAGTCAAATATATTAAATTTAATAAAAAATAAATACATAGAAATAAGATATTTCCTATGCATTTTTCAGTAGTGTGACCATGAACATAAGATCAGGTGCAGAAATGTAGCTATAAAAGCCTATCTGTTTTCATTAAAAATATCATCATTCTGTATAGACTTAAACACATTTTATATAGTCAAGAAGGAAGGCATTTGGGTCAATAATTGTCAGTATGTTCCTGACCACAATTTTGGTGTTGATATATTATGTTCAATATTTTGCATTTCTTTGGAATCTTTCCAATAGTTTTAAAAATCAATTATCCTTCCCTCTAGAATGAGTTCCTTTTTAAAATATAGGACCAGATACAGGCTCTCTTCTCAGCTTCATTTTCTCTTTAAGTAGCATTTTCACTTTTTATATAGAACAATATGTACTAAGATGATAGAATTCTAATATGGGGGTCCCATCATATTGAGTGTAGATTACTACAGAAAGGTGAGCAAGTATATTCATCCTTCATGGCTCATTGAAAATATTCTTGAAGTTATCAAAGTAAATTTGCTCTCACGTGCAGCTTTCCACAGACTTATTTTTACTTTTGCTATTTTGTTGTTATTCTGTGAATCATTAATACTCAAAATCATCTGCCATCTTCCCTTATAATCTGATGCGAGCTTGTTGATTTCCATTAACTTCAGCATTGCAAGTAAATCAAGTATGTGTTTCCTGGCATTGTTTCTGTGTTCTTTTGACCCGCTCATTGTGGCAAGAATTTAATGTCAGTAAGCCTCTGAAAGAAATGGTGTGTTCAGAATCCATGTCTTTATCTGTGTTCACATCCCTTTGTTCAGAGTCAACATGTTATTTACACAGGCTACCTGTAATGCCTTTTCTTTTTTATAATTTCATTTAATTGTCATTGGTTTTGATCTTTGTTCTTGTCAACTTATTATTTAATTGGACATAGACAGCTGGTTGTGATATAGCTCCCATATCAATAAACAATCAAGTTATAGTAAATGGTAGGCCTAGATCACTGATTCCCAAAGTGGGTACCACTGCCCCCTGGTGGGTGCTGCAGCGATCCAGGAGGGCGGTGATGGCCACACTTTTTTTGTATTACATTCTATTCTGAGTTCAATAAATAGTTTCATAATTTCCAGGGGCTAAGTAATATTTTTTCTGGAAAGGGAGCGGTAGGCCAAAAAAGTTTGGGAACCACTGAACTAGATTAATATCCCATCATTGTTACTTAATATCTGTGTAAACTTGGGGAAATTACTTAAAATCTTTTGCCCTCAAAAGCCTCCTCTGTAAAATGAAGGACTTGGTTTTAGTGGCCTGTGACTTCTTTTCCAGATGTGGAGCTTTGATCTCATGGACATACATCTTACTATCTGTCCACATTTCTACCTTTGCATTCAAATAACTAAATATCAAGTACTATGCTGACTTGCTTGGAAGATTTTAGGTTATTTATAGGATTTCTTTATTTCTTTATCCTCTTCACCAAATTAAACATTTATTAAGAATATTCTAGACTTTGTACTAAGGACTGGTCGCATAAAAAAGAAAAAGTCAAAAATGGGTCCCTGTCATTTATCTATCATTGTCCATCTATCTTTATGTCTGTCTATCTATCTTTCTGTCTGTCTGTCTGTCTGTCTCTATCTACTTATCTATCTCTCTGTCTCTCTATCTATCTATCTATCTATCTATCCATCATCCATCCATCCATCCATCTATCTATGCTATTGAATTTGGTAGAGAAAGCACATTTTTAGGCTCTCATAATAATTACAACTGCGCTTCTCCTATATTTTCAATCTTCTCACATCTTACTCCCCTCCACATATATTGCTATCCAACAACACTGGCCTTTATTCTTCACAGAAGATACTCCATATTCATACTCTGGGCATATTTCTTGCTGGGTCCATTCTTCCCCCAAGCCATCCTCCCACTTTATTTCCAAGACTACCTGATTTTTTTTATAAATCCCAGCAAAAATCCATTTAATACAAGAAACCTTCTTAATGCTAGTGCCTCTCCTGTATGGATTATCTCCATTTTATCTTATTTTTAAATAGCTATTTTCATATTGTTTTCCCCATTAGACTATGAGCTCCTCAAGAGCAGAGAATGTGGTTTGTTTGTTTTTTCCACTTAGCACATAGTAGGTGCATAATAAATACTTATTGACAGATGGGCAGACAATAAAGTATGAATCCTTTTGAAATTAAATATTAAATTATTAGTAATAAATGCAGCAGCAGGGATAACTAACTTTTCTATGATTGTCTGCCTATCCTTGGCCAAGGCAAGAGACAGAGATACCAAAATGTTTTCCTTTGTCACAGGATCTCTCCAGTGCAGTACCCAAATCAAAGCATTCCCTAGCGACGGTAATGCCCTCCAGAGGCTTTTATTTATGGGTAGTATTTTGATTATGGCATCACAGTCTGGAATGCAGATGCTGAAGTAGAAACTGCTGCTCTCTTTTTGGTTTTTTAAAATTTTTGTTTGTTTTTTGTTGCTTTTGCTTATCACTGAAATGTGAGACAAACAAATATCCAGTGTGGCCTCTGGGGATATAGAGAAACCAACTTCATCAATTCTCTTATTTGCAAGAGCCCTTCAAACCGTCCTTGCATTTAGCAGCCAGTTTCTTTGAGTTAATATCAGTATGACTCAGTAGTTCATCTAGTAGATTATCAAGTTATTATTGGTTTTTATAAAAATGCTCATGCAGAAGTGATAGAAGAGCATATAAACATCAAGCAGGATATTAAATACCATTAAATATTTCTCATCATTTATTATTATTTTTATTCAGGAATCATTGAAAGAGTGATCAGACAGTTCCAGGATCTTTGCTATAGCAGTATCATACTGGTGAACTGGAGAAAGGCAACTGAAATTTGCAGAATAAGAGACCAGAATTCAGGACAGTGAATCTAGTAGCCAATCCAATGATAGCCAAATGCCAAGGAGAAAATGGTTTCTAAATATGCAATAGATAATTCCAGCTCATTCTAAAGACATACAATACAAATCCAGACACATCTAGCTAATTAATTGCTCACAAGCAGAAAAGAGTAAATAATTATTGAACTAATTCTAAAAGTGGACATAATTAGCACAATTAATCTTTAATAATAAATTTTAATTCAATAAGTATCACAGGAAAAAACGAGCATTACAGTCATGTTTACATTTATAAACCGCCATCACAATTTTGTCAAGTAAAATATATGGAGCTAAGAATATGTGAAAAAAAAAACTGTTTTGATTCAATTAATATTGAGAAGATACATTTACTTCTACTGAGTAGGATAATGAGCTTAAAGAAAACCAATTCAGTAATTATCTCAGTTCTCGAATTTCTATTAGAAATAAACCTATTAGCTTTCTTTCCCATAAGCTCTAATTCATTGGCACTTTAATTGAGAAAGCCTAGAGAGAAGAATGGAATAAGCAAGGGGAGAATACGCAGAGCCCTGTTTTGATACCAACTCTGAACAAGCACTTTCATCTCTAACTCCCTAATACAAAGATTTCCAAATGAAACTTTGAAAACTTCATGGACCTTCAGATGTGCGGTTCTGCCTGTGTCAAATACTGATTCCTGAGAACATCTTTACATAAATAAGCAAGAATTTTTTTTAGTGTCCTCTTGGCATTTTATAGATTAAACATCTGGGAGAGGAAAGGATGTTTCATTTGTTGGCAGGGTATTTTAGTACTATGGAGACGTTGCCATCAATTTCAGATGTTAAAAAAAAAGATGGACAAGAAGGTTCAATTTTTTCCTCCTTTGCTTCAAATGACTCCTTGTCTAATGTTTGAGTGTAAGAAGTTGCCTGATACACATTCTTTTCCTAATAAACTTCAGCGTTACAAAACAAAGTAAGTGCATAGAAAATTCATACTGTTTCATGGTACATTCAGCATCTTATTCCAAGGGAAAGATGCCTTTCTGGCCTGAATTTCGAATTCACCAGTGATTGAGGCATGATGGCCTGATTGGGGTTGGTTGTTAGGTTAAATCTAGAGAAACAAAGAGGCAATGACATTTGCATGGGAAAGGTAAGAACATAGGAAGGAGAAGAGTCCATGTAAATGAGAGCAGGGAATTTTTCCACTTGGTATGATATTGCTTTGAAAATCCCAGGATTACTATCATAGTTTAGATTGTTACTAAGATTAATATTTTAGATTTTTGTAGCTTGTTTTAAGCCTCAAAGACACTTGAAATCCTGCCCTTTAAATAAGTGATAGGAGACAACTAAAAAGTCCACATTTTGTAAAAGTTTACCTATATCATGTTGGCAATTCTTTCATATATTAAAGAAAAAGCAAGCTAAATTTCTTCTATTTTTTCCCCTTTTCATTGAATCATAGATTTAGAGTTGGAAGAGACATCCAAGGCTATCTAGTGTAAAGCTCTCATTTTATGAATGAGGAGACTCAAGGATCAGTATGCTTTAGTGATCATCAAGTCACACAGAAGAAAATGAAAATACTGGGATTTCCACTCACTTTCCTTTAAATGGACCATACTGCCATCCTCTTCTCTCTCTCCTCTTTGTTCTTTTTCTCTTCCAGCTTTCCTTTGTCCTCCTCTTTTTCTTCTTACTCTTTCTCTTCCCTAGCTTAGTCAATTCAATAATTGTCTTTCCACTTGTGATTGACTTACACTTTTTCATTTGTCAGGACAAGAATGATCTGAAGACACTGGCTTGAATAGGTGACTCTATTTGATGGTGCAGGTTATCTGGGATTATTTGGACATAAAAATGTAAAACTTTTCCTTGACCTGCTACCCATAGCTACCTACCCACGGCTGCTATCATATCTCTCTCCTCTATTGCAAAACTCCTAGAAAAAGTCCTCACCATCCACTTATATCTCAGACCCTTGAGGTCTGGATTCTATCCTTACCACTCTCCAAATGAAATAAGCAGGGTAAGCATGCCAGGGCTGAGCAACAGGAAATATCCCAGGGTGCTGGTGGTCTCTCAAGGGACAGACAGTATACAAGCTCAAATCAAATCACTTCAATAAACTTATACATCCCTCATACCTTACAATAATCATAATAGCAGCATTTATATAGTGCTTAAGGTTTGCAAAACACTTTACAGATATTTTCTCAGTTTGTCTATTATTATCTTCATTTAACCAATGAAGAAATTGAGACAGAGAGACTTGCCCAGGATCGCACAGTTAGTATTTATCTAAGACTGACCAGACATCTATATATGCAGGTAGGTGGCATGGTTGATAGATCATTGAAACTGGAATCCTGAGTTCAGGTCCTACCTCACATACATATTAGCTGTGTGGTCCTGGTCAAGTCACTTAACTCTACCTCAGTTTCCTCTTCTATAAATAAACTGGAAAAGGAAATAGCAAGCCACACTAATATCTTCCAAGAAAACTAAAAATGGGGTTACAAAGAGTCAGACACAACTGAAAATGATGAAGCAACAACTGTGCATTTTACAGTTTTTATTTGCCAAAATTAGGTAGACCAAGAGCTTCTGTCCTCAAAGAGCAGACATTCTATTTGCTGGTGAATCTCTGCATCATTTCAGTTCCTTCACATTGTGAAATCCTTCTTCAAATGTTACTTCCTCTATGTGATAAGCTTTTAAGATATATAGGAATTTAATTAGCAAAAATATTTGCTTGTAAAAAGAATTAAGTTCTCTGAAAACAAGGACTTAATTTACTAATCAACAAATATTTATTGAGCATTTCTTATATGTCAGGCACTGTATAGTAAAATGCTGAATAAAATGTTAAATACTAAAAATGAGCACACAAAGCATGAAAGAGACAATTCCTCTCAATGAACTTACAATTTAATAGTGAGATAAAACTACATATATGTATATATTCCAATATGTGCCTTCCATATGCACGTCTATATAAAATTCTTTGTCATTCTCAGAATACTATATAAATGTTATCTATTATTACTCTTCTTATACTTATCACCATGACCACCCCAACTATCATCATCGCTGTCCTCCCTACTACCATCTTCATCCTCTTTGTTCCTGGCACATTGGAAGCACTTAATCATTTAAATGCTTGTTGATTAATTGATGCACACTTCAAAATCCACATCAGTCACAGAGGAAAATGGTTCAGATCCCACTTCTGACCTGTACTACCTGCATGACCTTGAGCACCTTATTTTTATTTCCTTGAGTCTCAATTCTCTCACGATTAAGTTTTTTTAAAGGTGGCTAAGATGGATTCTGTGATCCTTCTCATCTCAAGATCTGTGATCCTCTGAACTACCTTTCCCTTCATTTCCAGACTCACTGGACCCACCCGGTGAATATTCCAGCCTTGCCATCTTTTATCCAGAACCTCATTCTCTTCCTGGCATTCCTTTGTTCAACTTGTCAACCGTCTCTGTCACACATACTAAAAGTCTCTGTGTTCCTTCAGCCCCTTCATCTCCCCTCACTAGCTCTTCCCCACAATGGTGGAAGGATCTTAGAGATGATTTAGGCTTACTAGCTAAGTTTGGAGTTTGACTGAAAAGGAAACCTAGGCTTAGCTCACTTTGTGATCTGCAAAAGTGGATAACATAAATTCTTTCACTTGATTTAATCATTTTTCTGTGTGATCATTTAGCAACTATTATCTCTATTTTACTGAAACTCAGAAAAGTGGATAATAACTTATCCATGGTTACATAAACTTGGTGAATTCTCTTTCTATAATTTTTTCTTTTTGCCCCTCATTTTTTTCAATCAACAAATATCAATCCTCTTTTCCTTCCAACTAATAGGAGTTTCTTGAGAACAGGGACAGTTATACTTTTCTATTAGTTTCTCCAGTGTTATGCATACAGTAAGAATTTAATGATTGCTTTTTCATTCATTCACTTACTTATCCATGTAGATACAATAAAATCACTGAAGATCTCAACTTCTGTGGCATTGTAGAAAAGTGTTCATGGGATATTGCATCGTGGCCAGCTTTCTCTTGATGGCCCCCCTGAACTTGGCTAAGCTCAACATAATAATACAAATATTAAATTGGTTGCCAGGACCACATACTCCAAATGTTTATGACTTGTTAATACCTTCTCCATATTGTACTCCATTGATCTGCCTTTCAAGAACACCTACATATCACAATGAGAACTTAGAATGGGAATTCAGTGGAGAAATTGGAATAAACATGAGGTTTGTAGCAAAATATGTTCTTATGTTTCTAGCCATGTTAGAAAAGACATGGTACTCATTACAAGGGGCAATGATTATTTCAGACATAATTTTATTACAAAAATGATTTTAGTCTTCACTCATAAGAGTACAACTATTATTTTTATTTTTATTGATTTTTTTTTACATCCAACCTGTTTTCTGTGCTTATGTCGATCAGAATGATGGATTTCAGTCCTGAAGGGAAAAAAAAACACTTATCTTTGTTCCTCTACAATTCTATTTATAATTTTCTCTAGCTATGACTCCAGGCAACAAACCTTTAGAGTGGAAACAATTACACATTTTTAATAGAGGTGAATAATTCAATTTAATTCAACAAGCATTTATTAAGAGCCTGGTATCACCAACTTATTTCAGAAAATGTTGGAAACACTGTAATCTTCAAGGCCTTTTCTGCCTTCCGGTGGATATTTTAACTGAAAGGGACCTTGGAAATCATCAAGTCTAGTTTGTTCATTTAAAGATGAAGAAAGCAGGTGATGAACCTATTAATTTCTTTTCCATGTATATATGCAATATTTGCTCTAGGTGAGGAGGGGGCAGAGAAGATGGGAACAAGAGAAAAGGAAGAGAGGAATAATTATTTTAAGAACGTATGAGGGTAGCACTGAGACATAATATGATGAAAAATGTAATGGGTTTGGTTTCAAGAGGACCTGATTTCAAATTTCTCCACTGATAATTTCTTTATCTTTGAAATGAGGGCTTTGAATCAGGGCCTCCAGGATCCATTCCAACTTTAATTCTATTATCCTAAAATCTATGATCCTAAAATGGGGTTGGGGGGAAGGTAGTGTCTCCCTTATCAGCCTCACAGTGTTGTTGCAGAGAGTACTATATAAACTTCATAATATTGTCTAAAAACTACTGATGCTTGAGGAGGGTGATAGGATGGAGTAGACTTGAGAATGATGAAAAATTGAGATACTACCAAAGAAATAAAATGCAAAGTGTTCAGAATCTCCCTTTCAGGAAGCTAAAGTAATATATATAACTGCAATTAAATGGTTTTGATTTGGGGGAATCTCTTGAAGCACATAAATCAAATAACCTAAAAAACAGTATCCTTTGCCATGATAACCACGGGCAAACATTCTCAAAGTGAAACTAATTTGGAAGCCATTATTTTGTTTGGGAAGCCAATAATCCTGAAAACGAACTAATTTTTTTTTCATATCCCAAAAGGGAAGGAAATATTAGGTTCAGTACATAGTTTTATTATTTGTCAAAACAAGGGGTTCAAACTATATTCTTTCTAATATCCTTATATCTCTAAGATTCTGAGTCCACACTTAGAAAAACAATAAAAGCTAAAAATCACAATTTCCCATAATAGCTCCCAAGAAAGTGAAAACCTCTTAATATAATGGACAGAACACTGCCTTTGGAGTCAGAGCACTTCTATAACATTTAACTTCAGCAGACTCTAGTTTCCTCATATATAAAATACTGCAATTAGACTAGACTGTTTCCAAGGCCCCTTCCTTTGAAGACTTTGGGCTTATCATCCCATGAATATCCTTATCATTAATCTCTATGTTTTGTGTTTGAAAACCGGCAACCCTGTGGACTTTTAATTCTATGTTTTTAATATACATATGCATAAGTATACCTGTCTGTATACGTATATTTTTGAGTACTTGAGAAGCTGATATATTTGCCTAAGTGTAAATTTTTAAAAATAGCACACAAGTGTTGCAATTACTTAGCAAGACATTTTTTTTTATAATGCATCT
Organism: Gracilinanus agilis; assembly: GCF_016433145.1. NCBI lineage: Eukaryota > Metazoa > Chordata > Mammalia > Didelphimorphia > Didelphidae > Gracilinanus > Gracilinanus agilis. The sequence goes on from NC_058132.1 coordinate 675,375,474, forward strand.
GGGACCAGATGTGGTATTTTGTTATACCTTGGCTCTTCATTTCAGCTTATAGCAATTAATCTCTTTTTCATTGGAGAAGCAAGTGTATTGCCTTTCCAAAACATTATAAATCCTTTGTTAAATTCTTTATGCCACAGGGTTTATTGCTAAAATTTTTTACTACTGGTATGAAGTTTATCCACAGGTACAACTGGAAAATAAATACTGCATGTTGGACCTAGAAGAAATGCTTCTTTTTTAAAAAATTTAAAAAGTTTTATTTAATTAATTGGTTTAAATATTTTTCCATGGTTCCATGATTCATGTTCTTTCCCTCCCCTCCTCTCACCCCTTTTCAGTATCCAGTGAGCAATTCCACTGGATTTTCCATGTGTTTTCCAAACAGATCAAGACCAATTTCTATATTATCGATATTTGCACTACGGTGATCATTTAGAGTCTACATCCCCAATCATATTCCCATCGACCCATGTGTTCAAGCAGTTGTTTTTCTTCTGTTTCTACTTCCACAGTTCTTTCTCTGAATGTGGGTAGCGTTCCTTTCCCTTAATCCCTCAGAATTTGTCCTGCGTCATTGCATTGCTGCTAGTAGAGAAGTCCATTACATTCGATTGTGCCACAGTATACCCATTTCTGTGTATAATGTTCTCCTGGTTCTGCTCCTTTCACTCTGTATCACTTCCTGGAGGTCTTTCCAGTTCACATGGAATTCCTCCAGTTCTTTATTCCTTATAGTACAATAATATTCCATCACCAGCAGATACCACAGTTTGTTCAGCCATTCCCCAATCGAAGAAGAGATGCTTCTAAATGTTACTCTTGGATAGTTTATCAGTGGTTCCCAAATTTTTTTGTCCTACCACCCCCTCTCCAGAGAAAATATTACTTAGCGCCCCCTGTCACATACTATCACCGCCCCCTTACAGTTATTCCCCACCCCCAAATGCACCTGTGGCCATCACCACCTGGATCACTGCAGCACCCACCATGGGGCGGTGGCGCCCACTTTGGGAATCACTGGTTTAGCTTATCTAGTTTTAGGTCAGAGGTTCTTAATCTAGAGTTCATCAATTTAAAAAATATATATTTTGATAATATTTCAATATAACCAGTTTCCTTTGAAATCTTGTTTATTTTAATTTATGCATTTAAAACTATTATTTTGAGAAAAGGTCCATAGCCTTCATTAAACTGACTATGAAAGGGGTCCAAAGCAAAGAAAAGAGTTAGACTCCCAGCACAAGGTAATGTGCTCAGGTTGTGCTGACTTTGCATGATTCCTCAAAGCCCTTGAGAGGTAAAGATCATAGGATTATACATCTGGAAAGGACCTTGGAGATCATCTAATCCAGCCTCCTCATTTTACAGACGCAGAAACTGAGGTCTAGAGATATGAAATGACTTTTTAGAGATGATCCTTATTAGAGTCTGTGACTTCATTCTTTTGGGGAACTTGATTGAAATATAAGCATATAATCTCATTGGTTTTGTGAGATAACGATCAAATTAACTGCAATTTCACATAAAAGATTTTTTTAATATATCAGCTACATAATATAAAATTTAAAAGGAAGTTTTGTAGTACCATGAAAATATGGAACAATAGCAAGAGTACTTGGTGTGGAATCAGAGTGCTATTGGATCAGGGTTTGGAAGGGACCTAAAATGCTATTTTCTTGACCCCAAGGATATGAACCTAACTATAATTTCAAATTCACTGATTCAAGTTCAGAGTTCTTTCCACTATATTACTCTCCCATTGGATCACATTTGAATTCAAATCTTCCCATAGTAACTCATTACTTACGTGACCTTAGACAAGGCAGTTAAAAACTCAGATCCTATTTTCCTCACTAATAAAATGAAGCTGTTGCATCAGGCTTCCTCTTACAGACCCTTTCAGCTCTCACTCCATTATCCAATGATCCCATAACCCTTTGTTTCCTAGCACATTCCTCTAACCAATTATTAAATAAATTCTTATTGAACAAAGAAGGATCACCCTCCCAAAAGTCACCTTTATTGTGAGCTCCTTAAGGGCAGGGACTGGCTTTTGCCTCTTTTTGTATTCCAACCCTTAATTTGGTTTTATGAGATTACAATCAAATTAAATGCAGTCTTATATGAAAGGTTTTTTTTTTGGTGGAATCAAAACCTGGCACACAATAAGCATTTTATAAATGTTTACATTGGCTGATTGACCTTTATCCATTTGTTCAACATGGGGCTCACTATGTCTCTTCTTCGCCCAAAAAAATCTATCCCCCCCCAATTTCCATTTTCTGTTGTGTTCTACCATATATTCAGGCACCCAAGTTTACATTCCTAAAGTCATATTTGAAGCTTTATTCTCCCTCACCCTACATATCCAGCTATTTGCTACATCTCTTAATTGCTGCCCACCTGTCACTTCTCCTCTAGACTAGTCCAAGAGCTTCCTAAATATTGTCCCTCCTTCTATAGTTTCATACAGTTGCCCAATTAAAATTTCTAAAATATGGATCTGCTCATGCCATGACCCCCATTGAAAAATCTGAAATGGGTACATGTTATCTCAAAATCGTCATATTGTAGAAACTAACAAATTTATAATTTTTATAACACAAATACTATCTTATTTAAGTTACAAAACTACAGATTCTCAGGGTTAGAAAAGAAACCAGTGGCCATTTAGGCCTGCCTAGAACTGATAAGAATTCTTTTAAGCAACCCAACTGACAAATGATTGGGCAGCCTTTACTTGAAGATGGAGAATATTACTTTTCAAGGCAGTCCATCCCTCTCCTGGATTCCTCTAATTATTAGAAAATATTTTACTGCCATAAAGCCTAAATTTATTGCTCTGCAATTACTACCTAGTTCTGTCCTCTAGGGCCAAGCAAATATGATTAATAAAAATAATTATAATGATGCTGGCTCCCATTTCTATGGTACTTCACACATGTGAAGTCATTTGATCTGTGTAACAATTCTGTGAGGTAAGCGCTATAATGCCTCATTTTACATGTGGGGAAACCAAGACTCAGAGAGATTAATTTATTCAGGGTCACACTAATAAGTAAGTGTCTGACACAGGATTTGAACTCAAGATTTCCCTATACCAAGTCTTGTACCTTATCCATGGCAGCACCTATTTCCCTTTTCCACATGACAGATCTTCAAATCTTTAACTCCGCTATGATATCCCCGCTAATTCCTCTCTTTTAATGGCTTAAACATCCCCAGTTCCTTCAAGCAATTCTTATCTAACATAATCTCAAGACTCTTCATTTTCTTCTCTGCCCTCCTCTAGATACACTCCATTTTATCAATAACCCTCCTAAAGTAAAGTGCCCAGAACAGAACAGAGTACTCCAAAATGTGATCTGACCAGAATGAGTGGAGCCTCAATTTTATCTTTATTCTGAAAGATGCAATATTCTGGGAAAACCACAGAGAAAACATTCAATAAATCAATAAGATTAAATAAATGTCACATCATAAAAGTAGATTTAAAACCTTATTTTGTAGCTGCTCTCAGGGCAGGAGTTTTCATAGTACCCCACACCATATGTCATATATCAACATAATGGAACTACTGCATCAGTATTCTGTTGTTAGTTAATTAGAGAAATATTTTCAGTGGCTTTGGGCTAACTTTAAACATCAGTTTTAAACAGTAGAGACTAAGAGGTTTTTGAACAAGGAGAGATCTTAGCAATCATCTAGTCCACCACTTTTATTTTTTTTAAAAAAATATATATTCCATCAAAACCCTTTTTGTTTATATTGCAAAGATTTCAGCTCTCATCTTTTGATTTTACCCTGAAAACAGAAAAAAACATTATCTTAAACATCCAACACAAGGACAACAACTAACAATATATTTAATATTACATCCTGGTAGTCTCCCCAAATCTGTCATCATCATCATAAGTAATACATTGACTGGAAGAAATGAAAAGAAGAAATTATTTTGCCAGTTTCCTTCTCTCACTTCTAGAAGTGATAAAGTTGGGAAAGGCTTTGGAAATTTATACTGAAATTTTATTATTTTATAGATGAAGAAACATCCAACAAAAGTAAAGTCATTAAGGAAAAAAATCATACATGGGGCAAATATTGGGACCAGTAGTCATGCCTAGATTCTCTAACTCAAAATCCAGTTTTTGTTTACTCCCCCCATCCACACACAATATCCAGCTGCCTCTCTCAGAGTGAAAGAATTACTCTACCATTTCCCAACAGGATCTCTAGTAGAAACTCAACATCATAACCCACCAATTATATTAACTGTCCCCCATATCATATGATAATATAGAGATGACATTTTGGTATTGGCATAAAGTGAATAAAAAATAATTTATTAAGTACCTACTTATGTGTCAAGCAAGATGATAGATGCTGAGACTCCAAATAGAAAAAACAAAAACAAGGTAATGGTGCTTTATTTTAAGGATCCCATATTCTAATTAGGAGAAATAACATATTGGAATATCTATCAACAGGGCAATGACAAGGATCCTGTGATCCATAAGGTACACAGTTGGGTAGGTTGGAGGGAAAATTGGGGGAAGTTCTTATTTGGTGCTGAGTGATGGAACAATTATGGGAAATTGGGAATGGGGTGTGAAGTTTTTATGTTATTTTATTTTTAATATGTACATATATGTGTGCATGTTATTAATGGAAGAAAAACTCTGGAAAGTGAAAATAGTTTTATTTTATTTTTTTCTAAAGTTCATCTCTTTTTAATTCTTACTTATTTGTTTGTTACAATAAAAACCCCACTTAATTCCCTTCTTTTCTCATCTCCCTCATTAGAAAAGCTATCATTTGACAAAAAGGTCCATTCCACCAACTATAATTAGTGTACCTATGTTTAGAGGTCACCTCTTAATTGTGATTGGTAATTATTAATGATTGTTTGAAAGACATAGTGGTCTAGTAGATAGAGGGAATCTTGGAGCCAGGAAGATCTGGGTTCAAATTCTACCTTTGATATGAGTTCATTGTGTGGATCCAACTAGGCTACTTAACTACTCTGGGACTAAATTTCTCTGGGTCTAAATTTCAGAGGAGCCATTTAGCAGTGGTAGAAGTTTCCTCAGCTAATGGTTTCTTGTATCAATGAAAGCACAGATCTAGTCCTGATTTCTTTGTTAATCAAGAACATCTGTTTATAACTGCTTTTTGTACTTTGAATTATTTTTTTCAGCTGAAACATCTTTATTTAAAATAATGTCTCACTAATTTAAGTGATAAAAGAAAGGGAAATTTACTCAAATAAATGTCTCTGATCAGTTAGCAACCCCTTCTAAAAGGCAGCTGTCCAGCTGCCAATTAGGATGTAAGAAGAAACTGCTCATCATAGGGGAGATTAAGGCCTCCTTTGCTCTGATAATTAGTATGTTTTACTTTGAGAAAATTCCTCAAGTGTTGGCTCAATGACCTGAGCCATTTCCTAGTGATATGGAGCTTTCTTCAAACCTCTGAGTAGTTCTGCTAGCTAATTAATTGCCAAAAAAAAGAGAAAAGAGTGCCAGACAGGTGTTGAACCATCAGACTTTTAAGACAGAAATTGTCACTTGAGAAAGTCCAAGGCTACTGTCAAAATAGAAGTAGGATTGTTTGGGTAACTCCTTGAACATAGGCTGACCTTAAATAATTCTGCCCCTCAATAAGCCTAGGGATCAAGCTGCAGGATCAACTTTGAAATGAGTCTGCCATACTGGTGTAAAATGAGCCCTTGAAATGAAATGAAGTTTCATGGTGGCAGCATCCTCGGATAGTGGCATTTCTGCAAATTCTGCGGAGAAAGACAAAAAAACAAAGCCTCATAGTATAATTGGGGAGACCAATGAATTTAAACACTCATTGTTTGAGAAACAATTAAAAGTCATAGCTGTAAATTAAGTGTACAGAGTAAGTACCTTTCTTTTAGATGGGGCTACATATACTTCCTTCAGATAACTATATTTTGAATATTCTCTCTCTCTCTCTCTCTCTCTCTCTCTCTCTCTCTCTCTCTCTCTCTCTCAGCCTTCCTTCATCCCTTACTTCCCCACTGTATGGAAGATCCCTCTACCTACCCAAAATGGCACTTTTTCTAGACCTTGTAGTCCTAAAGAATTCCCTGATTTATTGAGATATTGTTAGTTGTTCAAGGTTTCACTGTGTGAAAGAAATGAGGATTGAAACCAGTTCTTCTTGATCTCAAGGGCAATTTTTATATTCATGACAATATAGTGTATGGGAGAATAAGATCTCTGCCAGGGTCTCTAATTTTTCACTTTTGTAGCCACCTATTCCTATACCTCAGAACATCTGCAGGTATGATTTGCTCATTAGATCTCACATCAGATTCACTTGATGTTCTTTAAGGGTATGTCTCTTTGGGTTATTTTTAATAGATCATTGGTGGCCTCAACTTACTCGGATATTTGGAGGGATCTATGATTTCATTTGCTTGCTTACTTCAGCAACACAGAACTCAGAGTGTCCATATCTTCTCATCCTATAGATGGGCATGACATTCAGATTTTGGTCCACCTTGTTCCTGCTGTCTCATACTTTCCATTTCATAGAGAATTCATCCTTATTATCACAATGCTGCTTAGTGACACTTCTCATGCCTCTTTCCATTGTCCTTGGGGATACTTGTAATTTTTTATTCTTTTGTAATTGTGCTGTTTCATAATTCTAAGTCATAGCTCAGAGAAAATGATGTTAAAGAAATGGCCTTTTGGGTTATTGAGTAATACTTCTTGAATTGAACTGAGAATCCTTCAATTGTCTGGGCCTAGAATGCCATCTAATCTAACCTGTTCATTTTCCAAAGAAGAAAACTGATCCATAAAGGAAAAAAAGGCTAGTGTTCTTGCTGTGATACCCCACAGCTCAAAGGGAAGAGACCTCATAGATCTTCTCCAAGTCCTTCATGACTTAGCCAGAGAAGCAGCTCCTAGCATTCCGGATATACACATGATCAGAAACCCAAGGTATCCAGCCTGCTAATGTTTAAGTTTTCCTTGAGCTAGGGAGAGGATCATTGGAATTCATCCAGGTATCAGTACCTCTGACCTTCACTCCTGTACTTTTTCACCTCATATGAATTGTAAGGCAGCCAGGCTACTGACTGCTAGAAAAAAGGTTTTGTGAAAAACAGAAACAATCTTTGGACTTTACTTTGTAAATCATTCATTTTAGCAACATCTGTTTAACCAAATTGATACAGTAGTTTCACAAAATAGATCTTCTTTTATTTTCCATTGCATTTATCTAGTAACATTCATCGTTGCTGCTGCTGCTGAAATGTTTAATAATAGAGAATCACAGACCTAAATTTTTATTCTCTTGTTCTGAGAATGAACAAAATATGTTTTGAGAGGTGTTATTTTATTTTCTACCCCACAGATGTTGTATTTAGGCTAATAAGCTTACCTTAGTAACTGGCCTATTAAGAAGATGAAAACATATGAATGAGTATTTTAAAATAGCTTTGTGGATGTCATTAATGTAAAATATTTTGCTCATTCCCCACAACTCTGGAAATTTTTTGAGCACTTCTGGCTATTAAAAAGAGTCCAAAACATGGATCTTTGGGCTTTCAGTTTTGTGAACCATGGGAAAATAATGCTTTCTTTATTATTTCTGTCTTTAAAAAATAACAGGAGCAAATCAAATTGCAATACACATTGATTCTGGAGCAAATATATTCCTATTTGTCTTCATGCATAACCAGAAAGAAGCATGCAAAGGATATTCTCTTCATACTGACAGCTTTCTTTTATCTAGAAAAAAGTTGTGGACTTATGCAAATGAATTTTCATTTTCTTCTCCTCCTTACTTCTCCTTTTTCCTTTTGGCTTTTCACTAAAAGATGGGTGGGCAAAGGTGAGAACATCAGTTCATCTCTCTTGATTATCTTAAAGCTGGATTATGAAGAATTTAGAAGCTAATAAATAAGTGAGGTTACTATGTATGCATGCAAGGACACCAGACCTCCTGGTTCCTGTTTTTACCCTAACCTAACCCTATGCTTCATATTCCCAACTATACCCTTATTCAATCACTTAGAAGATTCTGCTTTCAGAAGATGCCAAAGGGCACTGGGAAGGCTGAGGTGAGGCATGTCAGATACTGAGGGCCGAGCAGGAAGCAGGAGTTGAGTGATATCAGCATCATTAGGATTAGCAGCATCTCTAGGGAAGAGGAGGTTGACTTCCCTCTAGAAGGCTCCTTACGATGTCACCGGGTACCATTCACAAGCCAACTGGATATTGATGAGCTGGCAGATTCGTTGAATGTATGAAGAAATCTGACTCTCTACTTTGCCTAGAGCTTTTCATTTTGGAACCAGTACTATGTGATAAATGAACATTAAAGAGGCAACTTCATATTTTAAATTTATTTATGCAAAATATAAGTGTGTGTGCTGTGTCTCCCCACAGAACATATCCTTCTTGATGGTAGGCAGTGTTTTCCTTTGTCTTGGCATCTCTACTAACTAGCATAATGCCTGACACATGGTAGATATTTACTAAATATATATTGAATTAAGTCAGGAAATGGCGCAGAGAGAATACTGGCCTTAGATTTAGGAGAACTAGATTCTAGTCCTTATGCCATCATTTAACTAGTTATTTGGCCTTGGACGAGTAAAAATAGAACTCCATGTTTGTTTCTTTATCTTTTAAATTAAGAAGGCAAACAAAGAGATCTCTGTGACTTCTTGTAATATCTTATAGGAAAGGAAAATTAGAAATCATGAGTATGACTCTCTCATTTTACAATTGAAAAAGCTTAGCTAAGAAATTTTCCCAGCTAATAAGTATCTGATGAGAGATGAACTCAGAACTCCCTGTTTCCAAATCCAAGACTTTATCCACTATACCATCTCTTTGTGTGTGTATTTATACGTACACACATCTTTCTTTATCTCTCCTTCTATCTATCTCCATATATACCTATATCTTTACATACGCATATCTATATACATATTTATGTCTTTGTTGTTTTTCTCGTGACTCCTTTAAACCTAGAGATATCAAGAGAACAAATGCCCTTGGATCAAATAAAATGGAAGGAGAATTCAATTTTATAGTATGAATTTGTAAATAAACTTGCATCAGATGCCTAGACCATGAATTATTTTAGTGCTGTCATATCATTGCTATTTCCACTGGGTTTCAAAATCATTTGGAACTAAGTTTTTGGAGAGTTCAAATGAAGTGTGACTACACACAGAGAGTCATTGAAATCATCTTCCCTCCTACTGAAGAATGACTTTGACTTTAACATAACAGCATGCTAAAATTAACAAGCCTGCCTTCATGCGCTTTGTTCTTCCATCTCGGCGACCTGAGAGCATGTCACTCTTTTTGGTACACTTTCTACAGGAGATAATACAGAAGTGTAGGAGGGAGAATGTCCTGTTATATGCCCAGTGTGGAGAGGCATCTCTGTATACTCCAGTGGCAGGCAGAAAGCAGAGATTTGTTTTTCATGGAAATGTCTTTGAAATGAAAGGAAATAGCCACAGGATGGTCTGCTTTTGATAGAGAGGAAGAGAAGAAAAGAGATTTCCCCCCACCCTCACCCTGCCAAGTCCTGTAGAACATTACAGGGAAAGTATTTGTCAGTGGAATAATGTGGCTCATTTATATTGTCCCCAGTCTTCTGGGGAGCTCAGAACTTTGGAAGCACTCTCATTAATCCTAAAACCTCACTATGAGCTGGGCATTTGGCAGCCTTTGGTCTTGTTGTACAGATCTGGGAAGTCTCATCTCAGCTACTATTGTATCCCTGGTTTGCAAAGTGGTCAAAATATCATATAGGGTTAACTGTAATTTGTGAGTCCTGGCCAAGCCTTTTAAAAGCACAGACTTTATGTGTGAAAGCATTTTATGAAAGTGAATGTGTTATATAAATGGTTTTTACCTCTTTTTGAAGTGTGCTTTGCAAAAAAAAAAAAAAAAGAAAAATCCTAAATCACTAAAGCAAAATCTTGTTGGATAAAAGAAGACTGTAGTTATTTATTGATTTTTGTGAAAAGTTCCATTTGACTAGTTATCACTTTACTCCCCAAACCAGTTCTTTCTTTTGACTTCCTCAATTTGACTAATGGTATATCCCCTCACCTACAAAACTTGAGCTACCTGTGACTTCTTTGCCCTCCATCCCACATCCAGTCAGTTGTTCCAGCCTTCTGGGTTCTTCATTGGAAATGGCTCTCACATCCTTTGCTTCTTTTTCATTTCTACTGTCGCCATAGTTGAGAGCTCTACTGCCCTCTGGCTTAAATTGCTGCTAATACTCCCTGCCTATTTTCTTTCACTTGTCACCTTTCCTGACCATTTTGACCAGATAAATCATCCTCAGGAACAACTGTGGTCTTCCCCTCTCAATCACCTTTGTGACTACCTAGTGAATAAAATCTAAAGACCTGGAAGCATTTCTCATAGCTCTCTTTTCCTTATCTCTAAACATTCCTCATATTTGCCATAGCATATAACCACATAGACCACTCTCCTTTCATTATTTATGACATTGTCTCTCTATTTTATGATCTGCTAGCACATATTCCCTCCACATGAAATAACTTCTTCTCTACTTCTTGAAATCTTATTCATTCTACCAAGTTTAGTTCAGGGGTCATCCTTGACCAGGAATGTTTTAGACAGAAGTGAACATTGTGTCCTCTGAATTCTTATAGTTGCTTATTTGTATCTTTGTGGTGACACTCATGCCATATTTCCTTGTATTTTTAATTGGTAAATTTTATTTTGACATGGTAGAAATTCTCAAGAAAATTCAAAAGCTGACTTCAAGTAGAAAAGGTCTCTACACAATTGGATAATGGGTCTGGAGAGAAACGTGGTGTTTGAAAATAGGCTCCAACGTATTTTTATCCAATAATTATGTCAGAGAAGTTTAAAGGATATCATCAAAGAGATGTCTAACCAGAAAAGGAGGATGGCTAGTGATACGGTAAGAGCCAGTGATAACCAAGGAGCAGCCCATGAGCTCTACTCTTATCCATGAAACATCAAGAATATGAGAAGACTGATTGCATTTTTAGTGAAGTCCACATAAAAAGATTGAAAGGGGTCGTGGACAAGATACATAGGAGGAGAGGGTATTTTGTTATGATTTGCATCATTGTGATGGGCATCATCAAGTTTATGTCTTCTAAGAGACATGGAAATCTTTCATATTTTCCTTAAACATTATAGTCAAATTATAATGATTATGGTATTTTCTTGGTGAATTTCATTATTCTGTGATCACTACATATGTTCTGATCCTTTAAAAGATCTTTTCAGGATGTCTTATCTTCAAAAAGATATATTATTCCCTCTATATAAATCAATCAATTAGGATTATATGCATAAGTATATATTATGTGTGCTATATATATAACATATATGTGTGTATATATATATATAAAACATATATTCCAATATAGAAATCAATCAATTAGGATTATATGCATAAGTATATATTATGTGTGCTATATATATAACATATATGTGTGTATATATATAAAACATATATTCCAATATATAAATCAATTAGGATTATATGTATAAATATATATTATGTGTGCTATATATATAACATATATGTGTGTATATATATATACACATATATTCCAATATATAAATCGATCAATTAGGATTATATGTATAAATATATATTATGTGTGCTATATATATATATATAACATATATGTATGTATATATGAAACATATATTCCAAACACAAATCAGGATACATACATATATATTCTAATAGAATTGTTTTTGTTTTGAAGTCATTGAATATATATATTTTGGTAAAATTAATAACGGAGATATTGAAATCTCCATCTCTGCTACCATGGTAGATTTGAACAAGATTGGACATATTATGTCAGTTTAATTTAATATACTCCTGTGTCCCAATGAAATATGTTCTACCTTAATGAGCCACAGAGAATTAGAATGACCAGAATTTGGTCACATCCACTTACACTAGGTTGATTTTCTGGACAGCACAGAATATATATAGGTATAGATATATTTTAATGGTTCTAATTTTTTGTTTGTTTCATTTGTACAAACAATCCATTTTTGTGATGATATATATGTGTAAATATATGTTTAGACAGATATAGTACTTATAACATGGGGATAATGGGAATATATTTTTTGTGGTTACATGTGTCTATATGTACAAATATGTGTATATATATATATACACACACAATGTATGCATTATTTATATATTGGTGCTGATGCAAATCTGTGGACATCTTCCATTAGCACTAAGCATATATAGCCAGCCATACCTAGAAATGCCTGAATTTAAATCTGGTCTCAACCACTAATAAGTTCTGTGACTCTGGAAAAGTCCCTTAACCTCTGCCTCAGTTTTCTCATTTGTTCATTAAATATAATAATGGCATTAATCTCTCAGGGCTTTTATAAGGATAAATGAGACATTTATAAAGAGCTTTGTAAACCTTTAATCACTACATAAATGGTAGACTTTAAAAAAAATGTTCCTGGCTACATTCAGAGAAACCTTTTATCCAGAATGAAGGAGAAAGCCACTGGAATGCTGTGATTTTTTTTTTTTAAGATTGAATCAATGAATAAAGAGGGGAAAATATATCTATTAAGTGCTAATTATATGCCAAATCTTGGAGATATTACTACAAAAAAGGAAAAACAGTTCCTGTCCTCAAAAAAAAGAGTATATTCTTTAAATTGCAGACCACACAATACAGGGATGGTAGAATGGGGTACTTAGTTACTTTGGTGACAAATGTATCACAGACCGGTAGATATACACAATCTTTCCTGGGACAGTGACAAGAAAGAAGAAAAAACATGCAAGACACAGAGTTTCACGACTAGGGTGACCAGAGACTAAAATAGTGGAGAATATGCCCTATGAGTTTTAGTTGAAGGATATAGGGATATTTTGACCTAAATACAAATAGTTATTTCTGGGAAAGACTGCTGTCTGGAAGACTGCATGGCTGTAGAGTACAAGAGAAACGAGTGAAAGTTTGAAAAGGTTCTATATGTTTTGTTTTGTTTTTATAACCCTTACCTTCCTCTTAGAGTCAATACTGTGTATTAGCTCCAAGACAGAAGAGTGGTAAGGGTAGGCAATGGGTGTCAAGTGACTTACCCAGGGTCACACAGCTGATCTATATGGTTTTAATGTCAATAAATACTTCCTTGCAATGAGAGCTTTCCCCAAGTCAAAAAGACTGCCCTGGTAGGTGGTGAACTCTCCTTCCTTGAAGGTCTTCTGGAAGAGGCAGAACTACTCATTATTGAGAATATTTCAGAGAAGAATCTCCATTAGGCATGGGCTACACTTCTTTCTGGCTTTTACTGTAGGCTTTGTGATCCCTGGGGGAAAAGAAACCAAAAAACAAGCTATGATTAAATATAAGACACTGCAAAGTATATTAGTACCTTATTAGTATGTAGGACAGGCTTCATTTTTTTTAATTAAAATTTACCTAGGGGAAGATACTGAATTATTGCTGAATTGAGCAAATGAATTAAAAATATAAATAATCTAATTGGTTCTCAGTACTTGAATTTAAAAGAATCAAATACTTGTATGCTCACAATTTTAGACTCAACTATCTTTATGGAAAATTAAGCAATAATAACAGTGGTCCAACTTTTTATGGGCCCTTAAGATTTCTATAAGGCTTGCCTCACTACAAGCATATGGAATATGAATAGAAGCCTTTGAAGTAGGTAGTTTCTTATTGTTTTATATTTTTAATTGGTATTATAAACCTAGCATGTTATCGAGAGTGCTAATAAACAACAGCTAAATATGGAATAGCTTTCCCAATAAACCCTAAGATTTTAATTATTTATATGTTGATTAAAAAGGAAAGTAGTATTAAAACAGGCATTTTTAGAAAATATGAACAAAACAGTGCATTTGCTCTGTGTCTATTTCCCTATCCTACTTTGTACTCATTAAAAATTATTTGCCTTTTACATAATAATAATAGCCATAAGAAGAATGGACATTTTGGTATTGATTTTAGATTTATAATATACTTCTCTCACCATAACTTTGTGCATTAGGCATAGTAAATATTATTATTCCATTTTACAGATGAAGGAATTAAAGGCAAGGGAAGCTAAAGGACTTGAAGTCACACTGAAAAGAGTCATAATATGATTCTAATTCACTCCCAAAGCAGGGCTCTTTCTAACATGCCTCTTGGTAGACCTTCCAGAAAAGGCAAGAGGACCATCTCCACAGCATAGAGAAAGAGGCTGGCTTAGCATCTATTTGGGGTGAATGTTGGGAATTCTTAAGTGCTAGATTAAATGGCCTTGGAGATCTTGTAATACTCTGACTTTAAATTTGTGAAAAATTTTCATCTAAGTTAGGATCGGGGTCCATTTTCAGTCTCTTTTAGATTACCATTATTAGCCATAATAGAATATTTTTTCCAAATGTATGTTGGAGGCAATCTCAAAAGTATATTCACCAAAGGACTATGGAGGTCTCCAGGATTAAATGCATCATTTAAACCATATTTTATCATTTACACCTAAGAAAACTGAAGTCCAGACACATACAGTGATTTGCCATAGGTTAATACAAAGTTTGTTCATTGTGAGGACAGAATAGACTTCTTTTCTTCCTATTTAGCCCTCCATTTGCTACACCATCTAGTCTTTAAGTAGCTGGGCAACTATAGATGGGTAGTGTTTAACCTTTGAAGTATATTAAATGTTTTGCAAATTATGTCTGATTTTTAACAGTACTGTCCCATTCAGAGGGCCCCCAGGACTATGTTGGTATTCACATCATGCCTAGAGAACAATGCCTTTCTGGGGGTAAAGTAAGGCATAAATTCAGTTCAGTTAAGCAAGAAACCTTCCTGTTACCTGGGAAATACCAGATTGCTAGGAATGCTAATCATGTTTTAATTTTGTTTAACATACATTTATGTATAAATAAATTTTAAATTAAATTAATGGCTGCATAGTTCTACATCAGAAATGATGAATCCACCAAGTTCATTTTTCTTATTAAATAAAAAAACGTACAACACTCATTTTCCAAAACAAGAAACTTTACAAATCATTTCCAACACTCATCGCCTTCAAATTTAGAATGAGACTCTTATCAATAAAAAACATGTGAAGGAATTTGAATTGCTCATAACTGTATTACATTTAGCTCGCAGGTGGCCAATCATCCCAATTTTTCAGGCTGAGAATGCTTTCAAAGAAATAAAATGTAAAAGAGTTGTGTTTGTGTCTAGCCCACAGCTTAGTCGTCTTATGATATAGTTTGTGGTTTCAAAATTTTCACGTTATTAGGATGTTTCAGGGAAGGGACTCGTCCCAGTAAAATAGTGATAGATACAAAGGAAGTGGAAATGCTCATGGCTAATATTTACTGAATCAACAAAAGGCATTCCAATATCCCTTTGAAATGGACTAAAAATAGCATTTGCTGAATCTGAATACAGACTTGTGAAGAGGTGACTGGATATAAACAAATCTGCTTCAGAAGAACTCATGGATATAAGGAAATGGACATAATACATTTAAAAATATCTCAACGTAGCCTATATTTGATAAAAAATCCATTTGGTTGACAGTTACAAAATAATTTAATTATACTGAAGCATTCATGTTAATGTTTTTGTTAAAACGGGAGGAGGCAAAAAAAGTTTAAAGTTGTGATAATGATTGTTTAGTTGAATACAGTTAATAATCATACATTACGTTTCAAATAATTGTTTTCTTTGTGATCACTCATCGTTCCTGATAGCTTGGATGGTGATTACACTCAGTAAGGCACAAATGATTGTTAACATTTTTTGGTGACAATAAAAAGAATTATTGTTTCGTGGTTCTCAGAAGCAGATTGGAAAGATCTCTGCCTTGGAATAAAGAGAAGCTGGGTTGAATCTAACCTGTGATATTTAACAAGCTTTTAAACAACGTCATAATCATAAAATACTGTTTCATGGTGCTTCCTGTGTCCTGGGGTGTACGGGATGTTCAAGGAGGACCAGCACCCGAAGGGTGAGGACTTGCCAAGCCCTTTTCAGGGATGCTCTTCTCCTTCAGGGTCCATCCTCCGCTCACCTTTGGCTCCAGGAAGCTCTCACACGAGCAGGGCTAAGCCAGGTTTAAGCCTCAAACCCATCCGTGAGACAGGAGGGTGAAGACTTCCCAGGATGGAACGAGGAGAGAAGGACAGTTTGTTCCGATGGTCATTGAGTGGTGTAAGCAGGTGCTGTGGAGTGCTCAGAATTTGGCTTGACATGGCGTTCCACTGCATCCTGAGCCGCCATCATTGCTGCCAACGTTGGCCTTGCCAGTGGACAACAATGCCAGAGAGAGAGAGACAGACAGACAGACAGAGAGGCAGAGAGAGAGAGAGAGAGAAAGAGAGGGGTGGGGGGGAGGCTGATGATTTTGTGTGTTGCTGCCTCACCTAAATCCAGTTTATGCCCAGACAAAAGACTCCACCAGGACAAAAACCCAAGATGGCATGTTCTTGGGACAGACAGGACTAAAGGAGGAAATGCCTTATTCTTTCCCACTTCCAACCCCTCAGCATGGCGGTGCCTCTATCGGATATATGCCTCTGTAGGTACATGTGAATGCCTTGAGGGCAGGGATGCATGTTTAATTTTATTTTTGTCTTTGTATCTCCAGTACCTAGCACGCCCACATACACACATGCACACATAGGCTTGGGATATATTAAGATTTTAGGCACCTTAGATGCTTCTTGATTCACATTGGATACTCCTTTAGATATTTTGGACTCATTTACACTTATCCTAAATTTGTGTAGGAAGAGACTCCCTCTGTGAATATGCCAAATCTAGCCAGCCCTTGTTTTGATCTCTGGAACTACCAGTGTTTTCAGTGGTTACTTTTTACCTTATGTTATCCAGAAATACATCTCCAAATCACTCTCCAGGTCTAAGTTATGCTGTTTCCATCCTTTATGCACTATCTTCCTCTAGTAGAATAGGAACTCCTTGAGGACAGGGACAATCTTAAATACTGCTTACATTTATATCCTGAATACTTAGCATAGTTCCTGGGACATATACTGTAAGTGTGTATTAAATATTCTACCCAAAATCAATCAATAAAGCATTCCATTTGTCTGTCCATCCATCTGTCCATCTGTCCATCTATCCATCCATCCATCTATCTATCTATCTATCTATCTATCTATCTATCTATCTATCTATCTATCTATCTATCTATTCATCCGTCCATCCATCTGTCCATCTGTCCATCTATCTATCTATCTATCTATCTATCTATCTATCTATCTATCTATCTATATATCTTTCTTTCTTTCTTTCTTTCTTTCTTTCTTTCTTTCTTTCTTTCTTTCTTTCTTTCTTTCTTTCTTTCTTTCTTTCTTTCTTTCTTTCTATCCATCCATCCATCTATCCATCATCTATCCATCTATCCATCCATCCATCCATCTATCTATCTATCTATCTATCTATCTATCTATCTATCTATCTGTCTGTCTATCTATCTATCTGTCCATCCATCCATCTGTCCATCCATCCGTCCGTCTATCTGTCTGTCTGTCTATCTATCTATCTATCTATCTATCTATCTATCTATCTATCTATCTATTTATCTATCCATCTATCTATCTATCCATCCATCTATCTATCCATCTATCCATCCATCCACTTATCTAATTTATCTGTCTGTCTCTACCTATCTAATCTATTTATCATTTGTCTGTCTGTCTTTCCATCTGTCTCTCCATCCATCCTTTTATCTAGCTAGCTAGTCATCTAGCTATTTATCTCTATCTTATTGCTTTTATGCCATGCATAAAGTTAAAACAAAAAGAGGCAGAGTATTTAGTAACTAATCCCTAGATTTGTTCAAAATCAATTCTGAATCTTCCTTCTTCAGATGAGAAAAAAATTTCTCGTAATATACATCTAAAAAAATTATCCAGGTAAATGCTCAACTTCTTCTTTCCAAACTTCCTATGTCTAAACAGTAAGCATGTCTTTTTGCCTGTAAGAAATGTTAATATCATTTCCCCCCTTTTCATGCCAGAGTTGATTGCCAGTGGCCATAATAAGCTAAATGAAAAAGGAGAACTGACTAGATACTTTTGCTCTGTGGTTCCAATGTATTTCTATGTTTAATTAACTTGTCCTCAGCAGGGGGTCTGTAAATTGTGGCAACATCAGAATATGTCAGTGTGGGTTTTGCCTAACACAGTCAATATGCTACTTTCTATTCCACTAACTTCAGAAGGAAACGGGACTGACAGTTTTTACAGTAGATTAAGTGGGCATTAGGATCAAGTGAATTTCACTAAGACAGGACCTGCTTGCTTACGAGATCTAGAATTAACCATAAAATGAAATGCTATAACTTGAACGGGAAAGAAATTACTTTCCCCCATCTCTGAGACTTGAGTTCCAGATTGATAATCTAATTTATTAAAAATTGCCTCCGAAAAAGTTGAGGGTATTTTGAAGATTTTTGCTATGTCTTTGAATAGTCTTTAAAAAATAAATAAAAACCCATCCCTTTTCATCTTATAATTAATATTGTGTATTGGTTCCAAGGCAGAAGAGAGTGGTAAAGGCTAGGCAATGGGAGTTAAATGACTTGCCTAGGGTCACACAGCCAGGCAATATATGAGGCAAGATTCAAACCCCAAACCTCCTGTCTCTGGACTTGGCTCTCAATTCACGAACCCTCCTACCTGCCCTCTCTTTGAATAGTCTTGACTAAAGTTTAGATTGAACCAGGATCATGATATTGGCCTGTGGAATTTATTTTACAATAATTATAATTACTTGATTTCAAGAGCAAACTAACAAAGAAAGATAACTGAGATGGAGAGGGGCAGAATATCCTCAGGCAATGTCTGTGTGGGGCCAACACCTTCAATCAATCAATTAACAAGATGTTACTAAGTCCCTAAGGTGATGTAGTAAGTGCCACAGAATCATAGATTTAGAGGTAAAAGGGGCTTTTGATACCCTCTAGCCTCTCATTTCACAGCTGAGAAAACTGAGTCCTGGAGATTTTGTTTCTTTCCTAAAGGCATGAAGGTACCACTCAGGATCAGACCCAAAACCTGAACCCCTGACCTTTGACTTCAGATCTAAGGCACTGCTGTGGGTGTTCCTTCAACCAATACATTTTTTCCTCATATCGAGTATGATTTTTATAGCATTAGAAAATATGAAATATATTTAAAATGAAAACCACCTTGAATATAATTTAATCTTTCAGCCTCTAGGCACATTAAGGTTGAGATCATCTCGTATGCTCCCAAAATTTCTACCCAACTGCTACCCCTTGAACATCAAAATATGCACCCCCATTTTTTTTTGCTGGTTTACCACACTGCAACCGCCAGGTGGCTTTCATTAAAGTTAGCAAATATTTATCACATCCTTATTACAGTCAAAGCTCTATCTCTTAAGATTAAATGAAATAACTTACATAAAGCATTTAGTAAACCTTATAATGTTTCTTGATATTGTGTTAGTATGAACTTGGGAGCTTATCACTGAAAGAACGCCCAGAGTAGAAATGCATTCTACTAATACAGGATGGCAATTTCCCTGCATTTTAGAGAGTTCTTTGAGGCATTGACAGGTTAAATGATTTACCTATTTTCCTAAGAGTCAGTATGTTTGAGAGGTGGGACTTGAATTGAGATTCTGTGGACTCTCTCTGTTATACACCATGGTTGCTTTTCTTGTTGTTAGAGATATGTCTGCTACTCAGAACAGTTGAGTTTCTGATCCTTCTAGAGGCAGCTGGATGGGGAAGAGAAAAGTGTGGGTCCTGGGTCTGGAGTCTGGAAGACCAGAGTTCAAACCCAGCCTCAGACACTTAAAAGAAGTGTGACCCTGGGCAAGCTATGACTACTAATCTGATTTCAGTCTTCAGCCTTCTACCCGTCCACCACTGATCACTCCATTAGGTCCAGGTTTCCTTTCACTCGATCTGGTGTTCCCAGTCTTTCCATTGGCCAAGGTTCACTTTTTGTAACTCACTGCAAACCATATTCTGGGCATAAATTCACGCAGAAGTCACTGAAAAATTCCTGGAGTGCTTGAGGGTTACAGACGCAGAATCTCAAGAAGTGAGAGTTAAAAGGCTAAATATTCCTTTACAGGCATTCCTAAATATCCCTATTCAGGAATCCCCTCTACAGCACACCCAATACCTGAGTATCCTTTTGGGGAAGACTCTTGTCATTCACCCACCATATTGAGAATTGAAATATCATTTTACTCTTTGCCTAATTCTAATTGTTATGAAATTCACTTTAAAACAGTGAACATTGCTTATCAAGTTAAAGTGGGATAGGTAAATTAGGAGACTGAATACTTCTATAATGTTACTTTTCTAAAAAAAATTATTGATATCAGCAAAGCTTTTTTTAAAAATCATTGCTATCTATTTTTTCTGAAAATTTTCTGAATTTCACAAAAGAAAATCTTTTAATCTATGTCTTTGTTTTTTTCACATTAGACAAAGTGGTAGTTAGTAGAGGTACTTTAAAATATAAGTGAATTTTTAAAAAGTGGAAATATGTTAAGATTTTATACACAAGCTTCCTTTAATGGAGGGCAATGGAATTACAGTGAACATTACCTTATCAAGCTAAAGTGGGATAGGTAAATTAGGAGATTGAATACTGCTGTATGTTACTTTTCTAAAAAATTATTGATATCAGCAAAGCTTTTTGAAAATTATCATTGCTATCTAAACTCTATGGTTTTCTGAATTGCACAAAAGAAAATCATTTAATCTATGTCTTTGTTTTATTTTTTCACATTAGACAAAGTAGTAGTTGGTAGTTCATTGAGGTACTTTAAATTTTAAGTGAATTAAAAAAGTGGAAATATGTTAAGATTTTATATACAAGCCTAATATAATGGAGGGCAATGGAATTCTTCCCTGAGCTAATCTTATTTAATAAAATGTGCTTTTCCCCTTACTTTTTACCATAATTTAATCTTAGTGTTCTGTAAAGTCCTGCTTTTAGTGTCTGTTCTCAGCAGTGAACTGTTTGTCAAATTTCCATTAAGCTTAAGGTGAAAAATTAATGAGCCACTCACTTCAGATATTTCAAAACTAATGCTAGTCTATTAGTAATGCAGAGGAAAGTCAAAGCTGTGGGTATGTACAATTAGAGTGTAAGGATCACCATATTTAACTTTTGAAAATTTATTATTTCACATCATTAGCAGGGCATCCTAGAGTATCAAGGGAGTACATTTAATGGTCTTTTATCAACAGAGAAATAGATCTAAAAGATCATTTTTATTTATTGAAGTTTATATTTGATCTAGTTCAAAATATGTATTTTAAAGCAAAATGAATATTAGTAACACTTTGAAAACTGTTAACAGGACTAGAGAGGTGCTGCTGATGAATGAGCATTATATGTGAGGGATAGCCACTGGTCTGCCTCTGTATTCCACTATATCTTTAGTCATAGAGAAAAATTACCCCCAAACCATTAGCATGCTGGGTAGACATCCCATGGCCAACTTATGGAAGAAATGTGTAGATATGCAAAGGATGGACAGTCATGGATAGGATCAGCTTTTTGGAGATAATTTTCACACAAATGAGATTAAGGATCTGAGTAAAAGAAAAATAGGACAAGTATATCCTAGATCTTTTTCAACTGATATCCTTCAGCATCATTTTATAAGAGGGAAAATTCCTGTGATTCATTATCTTGGCAAAAATTTCAGGCCTGAAAATTTGGGCCAGAAGTGTCAATATTAATAAAACTACAAATTATAGTAGTCAACAAATATTTACTTAGCACCTATATCAGCTGCTACTTTCTGAGGCTGATTCTTTCTACCTCACCTAGACTGGAAACTCAGTGGTCATTCACAGGCTTGACCCATTGTTGATTGGCATGTCTGCTTTGAGCTGCTCTATTTCTGATTTAGACCTCTTGTTCCCTCCTTAGGCAGCCTTATGGTCCCCTCTTCCCATAAGCACACCATATTAGATCTGGATTAGGGTAAATATCTGATTAGTTTTACTCCATTTCAGCTCAGAACTCCTGAACTCGAATGATCATCCGTCTGAGCCTTCTGGGCAATGAGGATTATGGAATGAGCCATCAAGACCCACTATAGAAGATTTTGGATATGCATATAGAGTTGATCACTTTTTGTTTGTCAAATCATTGGTATTTCGTTCTCCTATTGTTAATACTCTCATTTTTGGTTAACACACGGGACACAGAATCTAGTTGTCGGAAGTCTAAAATGTTGATATTACCTTAAGAGCGAAAAGAATATTACCTTAAGACTGTAAGAAGAGGGGCAGCTGGGTAGCTCAGTGGATTGAGAGTTAGGCCTAGAGACGGGAGGTCCTAGGTTCAAATCTGGCCTCAGATACTTCCCAGCTGTGTGACCCTGGGCAAGTCACTTGACCCCCATTGCCCACCCTTACACAGAAGTTAAGGGTTTTAAAAAAAAAAAGACTGTAAGAAGACAAAGGGACCCCTTTTCCCATGTAGAAGAAGGAAAAAGCTGAATTTGAACCTTGGTTCTCATGCATAACAGTTAACTGAATTTGGGTAAAACTCCAGGTTGATGGGATTATACACTTGGAACTAGAATGAGACCTCAGACATCATCTAATCTAATACCTTCATTTGACAGACAAGGAAGCTGCATCCTATGTGAGTTGAATCACTTGCCTGAAGGTTATATAGGTATTAAGTGGAAGAGGTTTGTATCACCTAAATTCTCTCAGTCCTAATTTCTTCATCAGAGATAACAGCATAATGATGATTGTACTGCCTTCCTCCTAGAGTTGCTGCAAAGAAAAAGCTATTAAAAAATAGAATGCAAGCTTCTTGGAATCAGTCATTATTTTTAGCTTCTGTATTTCCATTGTCTGACACGTAGTGTGTTTTAAATGTTTATTAAATTTAATTAAAGTGTAATGTGCTATTCTGTTACAACATTGAAATAGTTCATATTTAATCAACAATTACTTATTGAATTGAATTGAAATATGGCTTGTTTTTATTTCCCTACAAAGTACTGGCCTATTAAAGCTTATAGTCAAGATGATCCTCACCCCACCTCAAGAGAAATAGTGGGAATTACTTTTTTCTGAGTAGTGATACTTAGAGGGCTTATTTCTTTGTAAACTTTAAAACCTAGACACTTAGCATTTTCTCCAGCCTTGTAGTTTTCAGGTGATAAATTACGAAAACACTTCTATCACTTAATTTCTCATTTGTATATGGCCTGTCTGATGCCTAGATCATAGTAATATGAAGTACCTCACCTCTTGGATCCCTGTGAAATAAAATTGCTCAAAAATTGTAGTAATGTTTTCCCTCATTAAAAGGCCTGAGAAAATATAGGCCTGTTCAGGAAAAAGCAGTGTTATATTTCTGAATACACACAAAACATATTCAGACATATTGTATATGTAGGGGCAGAGAGGGAGAGGGGAGGAGGGGACATAGATATACACACATGCAAACATAAACACATATGTACATCCATTTGTACATAAAGATTTGTACATACATAAATGTATGTACATGTGTGTGAGAGAGAAAGAGAGACAGAGAAGGAGAGAGGAGGAGAGGGAGAAAGAGAGAGAGAAGGAGAGGGAGAAGGAGAGACAGAGAGAGAAAAGAGAGAGAGGAGAGACAGAGAGAAGGAGAGGGAGAAAGAGAAGAGAGAAAAAAGAGAGAGAAACAGAGAGAAGAAGAGGGAAAGAGAGAGAGAAGGAGAGGGAGAAAGAGAGACAGAGACAGAAAAAAAGAGAGGGAAAGAGAGAAAGAAGGAGAGGGAGAAGGAGAGACAGAGAGAGAAAAGAGAGAGAGGAGAGACAGAGAGGAGAGGGAGAAAGAGAAGAGAGAAAAAAGAGAGAGAAACAGAGAGAAGAAGAGGGAAAGAGAGAGAGAAGGAGAGGGAGAAAGAGAGATGGAGAGAGAAAGAGAGGAGAGACAGAGAGAAAAGAGAGAGAAGGAGAGACAGAGAGAAGGAGAGGGAGGGAGGGAGAGAGAGAGAGAGAGAGAGAGAGAGAGAGAGAGAGAGATATCGATCTTCCATTTGAACTCAGGATAGATGGAGAATCTTCCCAAGTTTTTTGGCTCCTTGTTCCAATAAACCTATTTTTGGCCTTCTTTTGTCTCTATAACATAAAGAATCCTGATTTCTGCTTATATTTCCCAGCACACTAAATCCTTTTGCAATCACACCTTCTCCCTCAACCCTTCCAAACTCTAACATGTCGGTGGTATCCTACAAGGCTTTTGTTAGAGATGTGTAGCTGCTGGCTCCCTCTTTTTAGTAGAATTCTTTGAGAAGAGAGTATTGCATCACAGTTAATCTATACTTCTTCACCCTAAAATAATTTGCAGGACCTTTATGGAAATGTTGGTGTTTTTCCTTTCCTTGAGCATCTTCTCTTTCCTTTTTAATACAGTTGGAAGCTTCAGAGAAAACCGACCTGACCTCACACGCTTGCTGGTGCAGCCCATCTCTGCCTCTCTTGTTGCCAGACTGCTTGCTTTACCCGAGGACAAGGACCAGACGCCTGCCTGCAGGTCTCTGCAGCTCCCAAGTCATGGTAAACTGATTTTTTTTCCATCTCTGCATCACAAGGTTCAAATCCTCATGAGGACTTTTCCCAAACTATCCCAGCCTGTGAGGGGAAACACTTCACAGTGGAAAATGGGCTGAAGATGGTCCCAGAGACATTGGACCCAGATCTTGTCTCTGCTGCATCCCCAGCATCCAACCTATTCTCTGGCACACAGTAGTGCCTTAAGACAACTTTCTGATAGACGGAAGTGATCCTATAGCCTGTTCTATAACTCGAGAAAGGACACATTTGGTGAATTAGCATAAAGAAACCACTGGTCTCTGGCCCAGCTTAGAAGCCGGCCGAGCACCAACAGCCAGGAGCTGCCTTTCCAACCCCAGGGCTGCAAATGAAGCATCAGACGCATCTCTGGAATTCTGCTCCATTTGGTGGTCCAGGTTTCAGCCTTAGTGGTCCTCTCTTCTTCCAAGATTCAGTGGCTACTAAGCAGTTAGGGAGCTGGGGCATGGAGGCTTTTAGTAGGAAGCATTAAAGCCTAATTCCTTCAATTGACTAAAAAATCCCTCTGTCTTTTCCACACCATCACCCAGGAGATGCTGCTCGAGCTGCAGCACAGTTTGTCAGGCCTTTTTCACTAAAGAAGGCTAGAATGGAAGCAAACCAGCTCCTTGTAATAATATGAAATCCAGGAGTCGGAGCTCTTTCTGCCTCTGGCACTGGCATTCGAGTTCTCAAAAGCAACATTAAAACAAAAAAAGGAACCCTATTGTTATATTAGCTTCCATTTATGACAGTAGGAAGCATGATTTTTCTGCCCAGATCTGGGGGCACTTCTGCCCACGTGTTTTATCTGAACCCTGTGCTCTCTGGAAGGGAAGGAGGGCATTAGAGGAAATGCTTGGAGGAAGCTCAGGAGACAGAGATGGATTCAGGATAGCTCCTTGCTCAAAAATCACACCTTTCAAAGGCATAGAGATTATTACCCTCACAAGCTCGTTATTGATTGGAGCAAAGCATAAAAACACAAATCATCCATAAGGCTAGGACTGAGCAGGGAAGGGGGAGACCTCAGGAGGTTGGATGATGAAAGACCATTTCCCCATGGTTGCTGCCTGCTGGTCTGGCTCTCCCACAGAGGCAGGGAACGGGAGACTGGGTTTATTAAAAATATTTTTATTAAATAATATGTTTATTAAAAATATTGGCAGTGTTACTACCCTGCATCTTCTACAAGTAGGGAACTGTATCTTTTCTGCTGCTGCTACTTTCAAGGTCCATCTTTCATGCAATTCGGAGAGATCTATCTTTTGAAGATTTTTGTTGCTCAGTATTTCTTCTGGATGGGGCATAAGAATGGGGACAGTGGAAGGCACTTGCAGCCACAGGGAAGATGAGTTCAAATCTTGACTCTTGAAATTACAAGCTGTGAGACTTTGGGCAACTTTGGATCTCTGTTTCTTCATCCTTTTATAATGAGAAGACTGGATCAAGTGAGCTCTAAGGTTTCCTTCAGGTCCAGGTCTAGGATCTTAGAAACATCTTAGAAATGAATCCTGCTGTACAGTGTACCTAGGCATAGGGACAGGACAATACCATAAATTCTATTAGGATGACATCTAAAGGATTATATTCAATTCTTAGATCCACATTTTGGTGAGATGGACAGAGCAGAAAAGGGTCACCACGATGTTTGAGGACCTGGAGTTCAAGCTAAACAAGGGTGACTTGAAAAGAACTAGTGATATCTACATTGGAGAGAGAAGGACTTGAGTAGTGAATAGATAGCAGCATTCCAATATTTGAACAGTGTTTATTTTGTATCAAAGAGCAGAACCAAGAATTATCAATAGAAGTTGCAAAAAGGCAAGTTTAGACTTGACAGAAAAAAACAAAAATTAAGAACAAAACCTCTGAATGATGTGATGAATAAAAATAAATAAATAATGGATAAATAGATAAAATAAAATAAAAAGCATTTATTAAGAGCCTGTGTGTCAGGATGATGATACAAATACAAACTCCAAGTTCCTAGCCTGAAAGAGTTTATGATCTACTTGAGCGAGAAAACAAGTAAGTTTTTATAGGGACAGTCACAGAGGCGATGTGTTGATCCATAGAACAGTTACATAACATA
Organism: Gracilinanus agilis; assembly: GCF_016433145.1. Classification (NCBI taxonomy): domain Eukaryota; kingdom Metazoa; phylum Chordata; class Mammalia; order Didelphimorphia; family Didelphidae; genus Gracilinanus; species Gracilinanus agilis. The sequence goes on from NC_058132.1 coordinate 675,402,231, forward strand.
CCTATTCCAGAAGCAGTGGACGTGTCGATTTGACTCCCCTGCCAAGAACAAGAGGTGTAAAGAGTCTGGGGGTGGGTGAGATAGAAAACAATGTGAATTGTGCAGAAGTAGAATGGATTATCTTGAGAAGTGGCAGGTTATTTTTCCTTAGTAAACTTCAGAGAGAATATGGATGACCACCTGCTGGATATCTTACAATAAAGACATGGTTTTCCAGTATGATTTGGCCTGCAAGAACACTGAGTCTCTTCTGACTATGATCCTGTGACTAAGATGACAGCTAGTTATTGCAAAATCCATATATTTAAGCCATTAAATTGAAGGCAATCTTAAATTCACTTCCCATGCAAACCTTTCTTTGATTTTTCAGATATGATTCTTTTCATAGTTGGGATTTTTTTTTGGTAAATGCTTTTAAACTTTTAAACAGTTTTCCTAAACATGATATATAAATACATAAATACATCAAGCGCTCTCTCTCTCTCTCTCTCTCTCTCTCTCTCTCTCTCTCTCTCTCTCTCTCTCTCTCTCTTTCTC
>NC_058132.1:675715040-675724384 GCF_016433145.1 Gracilinanus agilis
CTCCTGTAATTATTTTTTTAGTCATTTAATATGTTAACCTTATATACCACATCACAGTGTCAGCATTTTAATTTCTTTTCCTTGGTGTATTTTTAGAAAAGCATTTCCTTCTTTATACTTATTTAGCTCCAAATTTATCTCTTTGCCTGTATATAATTCTATATGTGGCTGTATAGAATTTGCTAAAGCGCTAAAGAGAATGAAGGTGTTCTTGGGATTTTCTGATTATATTGGTAGGGAAACCAAAACAAGTAGTTGGTTATCTGGAAGTTTCATTTGTAAAACTCCTAACATCTGGATAATCTTAAAGACAAAGATGTTGCCCAGTGGCTATATTTTTTATGTTATATGTGTGTGTATCAAACATTCTCTATATAAATAACAACTATGCATACACATGTACAGGTATATAGAGAGAAAGCATTGGAATAGTGAATACAGGATCAGTCTTGGACTTAAAAAGACCTAAATTCAAAGTCCTGCCTGTGACACACACTAACTGAAAATATGGGCAACCCACAGTCTCATAGTGAAGCAATTTCCCAAGATTACACATCATGGTGAGTTTCAGACTCTGGTCATTTTCACTGATTGTCCTCAGTGTCTAGAATTCTTTTCCTCCCTGCTCTGTCTCTTGGTTTCCCTAGATTCCTCCAAGGCTCAGCAAAAGTACTTTATGTAATAAATAAAAGTACCTTATGTAATAAGTCTTTCCTAGTTCCACCTTACTGATTGAGCCTTCCCTGAGATGGCATCCAAATTATCCAGGATATTTCTTGAATGCACAAAGTTGTCTGCATGCTATCTCTTCCATTAGAATGTGAACTCTTTGAGACAGAAATTGTTTTCGACTTTCTTTTCATCTTTAGACCTTAGCATCATGCCTGGCATTTTATAAAAACTTAGTCAATGGTTATTGATTTGTTGGAGTGGGTTTCTAAACTGAGAATGACCCATATCAATAACATCTCAATCCAGTCCCCCCCTCTCCCAAAATATATATGTATGTTTTATTTGTTTCGGAGGGCTTCAGAGAATTCTTTGACATTCTTAGGAGTTTAAATGGGTTACCCAAGGTCACATAATCATTATCTATAAGAGGCTGGACTTGAACTCAGATCTTCCTGACTATCCACTACACGACATTATTTCTCATACATATGTGTGGATACCTATTTAGGAAGTCCTAAATATACATTAGCCCTATAGACTAAGAAACATACGTCCAACAACATTTTCATTGAAGCATCCACATAATTCTGTTTTTTTTAGTATATGGATGATGATGGTCAGTCAGTTTTGTCTGTGAAACTTATTAGGAATCATATGAGCAGCCATCAAAGAGGCTTTTACCTTGAAAACACTGCCCTACAGAGGGAAGAACAACTGAAGTTGTGAGAAAGATCCTTAGCATAGAAGGATTCTTGGAGAATTGCACAGGAACATTTGAAGAACACAATTCACTCTTGAAAAAAATTTGATCAAACACATGTCCATGTTTTGTCCTACCCAAAAAAGTTCAGTCAATGAAAGCACCAGATAGACCTGGTTAAAACGTTCTCACCCATCAGTATCTTGATCTACTTATGAATTTCCAGGACATGATGTTTTATATTTAAAATTTTATAACATACAAATTATAAAATAATAAATGCTTATAATTTTATTATAATAAAAGGATTGGGGGGCACCTGGTTGGTGGCTCAGTGGATTGAGACCCAGATCTGGAGAAAAGAGGTCTTCTGTGCAAATTTGGCTTCATATGGCAATAATTCCCAGCTATATTTAGAGTTTAAGTTTCGATTTCAGGTTCATACACATTCTTACTATTAGCTGAAAATTTTGGGGAAAAAATCATCAAAGAGGTTTTAAATATGTAACTGTGCATGATGTTGGGGATACATGATAGCAAGACAGTCTGACCTGGCACCTCTAACACTCTGATCTGAGCACCTTTATTATCCGTAATAATATCCTCTCATTTAACAAGCCCCCGTGGAGGATATACTAGGTGCCAAGACTATACTAGGCACTCTGGTGGTTGTAGAAATAGAAGATGTGATTTATTGCCCTAGAGATATTTACAGACCATTTAGAGTAATGATATCTGGAAAGGACCTTCAAGATTATTTAGTACAATTACTTTATTTTGTTGTTGTTGTTAAGTCACTCATTTGCAACTCTTGGTGACCTCATGGACCATAGTGTGCCAATACTGTCTGTGGGGTTTTCTTAGCAAAGATCCTGGAGTGGTCTGCTATTTCCTTCTCCTAGTGGATTAAGGCAAACAGATTGACTTGCCCACAGTCAAATAACTAGGAAGTGTTTGAAGCCAGATCTCAATTCAGGTCTTCCTGACTCCAGGCTCAACATTTTATCTACTGTGCCACCTAGCTGCCCATGAAATAAAATGGCAAATCTTTAATGTAGATACTCTGTACCTGGTCATTCATGAATCCTTTACTTTTTGTGTATTATCACAAGCTAGTACTTTTTTCATCAATCCTATCTTAGGGAAAACTGAATCTTGGCTTGCCTCAGTTTCCCCATTTTACTTCCATATGACTTCCTTTTCAGCAGTCTCTCTTCCTATTGTTGTTGGTGTATATGTGTCTAATTAATATGTAAGAAAGAATTACCTGGTGTGGTAGAATCTCTTGACTTTGGAGTCAAGAGATGCCTGAGTTTCAATCCTTATTCTTGTGCTTGCTAGCTATGTGGCCATGGGCAGGTCACTTCATTTCTCTGAACCTGGATTTGCTCATCCTCAAATTAGTGATAATAAGATTTAATATCTACCTTACGGGGTTGTCATATGGATTAAGTGAGATAACGCATTTAAAGCACTACCAGAAAGTCAATTTTAATTATTAAATTACATTAATGTTATTTCTGTTTAATACCAACTTAGTGTTTTGGATTTGATTTCTAAAATTCTTTTTTACCTTACTTTTTTTCTTCCCTGTTAGCATTTTCTTTTTCTTCTGTCTAGTCTGTAAGAAAGAATTCTCTAGAAACTCACCCTTCAGGGAAACTAAAAATCAATATTTTCTTCAAAACAGGAAACAGTTGCTATATCTTTGGTAATTTCAATTGAAATAGAAGCATCTTTTTTTCATTTTAAGAACATAAGAAAGAATGGAGTGGATGGGATAAAGTAGGATCATATCAATCAATGCTGATTATTGCTTATTGAAGCATCCCTCAAGCATCTAATATCTCCCAGGCAATTTGCTGAGGGAAAAAAAGGCACAATCCATGATCTCAAACATCTTATAATCTTTAGGGCAGACTATATTTATTTTGTTATGTATTCAACATAAGCAAAATAAATGGATAAGGCATGATAAGGCACCAAGAATTTGCTTGTCAGCCTCTGTGCAAAGCACTGGGAATTTAACTAAAAATTAAAAGTCCCTGCCCTCGAGGAACTTCCAATCTAATAAGAGAAAATAATACACAAAAGGGAGCCAAAAAAGTGGGGACCTTGAAAAAGAATGAAATCCTTCATCAAAATGGAGGAACCAAGGGAAGACTCTCAGCAATGGGAGAATAGAGCCAGCCTGGCAAAGGGATGTTCCAGAGTGAGAAAACCCCAGGCTCTGGGAGGTTCTAATGCTGTGTTGGTGAACCTATGACACAAGTGCCAGAAAGGGCTGCTTCCCTCCCCCTCTTCACCACACCTGAAGACATTTCTCACCTTATCCACCCCCCTGTCTGGGGTAAGGGGTCTCTTCACATGCTGTATGAGGGTTGCAGTTTGGGTACTCAGTCTCTAGAAGGGTCACCATCACTGTTCTAGGATGAGATGGCAGCTGAAGTATGATGTGAAAGCCCAGGGAGTCAGAAATAGAGGGGAAATAAATGGCAAATGACAGAGTATTATAGGTGCTAATAGATTGGTAGATTTAAAAAGCTTCATGTAGAAGGTGATGCTAGAGTAAGTACTAAGGGAAACGGGAGTCTAAGAGGGAAAGGGGAAGAGGCGGTACATTCTGAATATAAGCAACAGAGATGAATGTTGGCTGTCAGGAATAGCAAGGAGACCAGTTTAACTGGACCATAAACTACAGGAAGAAAGGTGTAATATATAGTACGACTGGAAACCTTGGTGGACCAGGGTTGGACCAACCAGATCTATACATGATTCTAAGGAGATGATGGAGTTTACTGAGTAAGGGATTGTCCTGGACAGACATTCTTTAGGGAAATCACTGTGGAAGACGTATGGAGGATAAATGGGATTAAGGGAAGATTTGAAGCCAGGAAGTCTCTTGGAAGGCCACTGTAATAATCCAGATGAGAGTGGATGAGAAGTGAATTAGGATGGTGGCTGGGTGAGTCAAAATAAATATGATTGACGTGGAGACAGAAATGACAATTTAGCAAATTTGACTCTGTGGTTGGAAGTAACATAAGGAATTGCAGCACAAGATGCCTGTCTGGAATCATGGTGGAATTCTAAGAAGAAAGAAAAAAAGGGAAGTTTTGGAAAATAACAGGTTCAGGTATGGACATAGAGAATATATTTCTGGGCAGTATGGCAGACCCAGCCCTCGATCGGGTTTCGGAAGACTTCGGTTCTAGTTATCTAGTATTTCTGTGTATCATTCACCTTATGTGCAAAGTGGAACTAACAGTAAATAAGTGGCCATCCTACATGACCTATAAGGTTGTTGTGAGGATGTAGTCCATGAGAGTTAAACAAAATGATATATGCAAAAGACTTTCAAAGCTCTCTAATGCTATGTAGAGGTAATTAAACAAAGCACCATTATGCTTTTAGGAAGGTTTTCTTGTAACATTTTAAGCAGTCAATGCTTTTGGTTAATGCCTCGCCATCAATAGAAACAGAGATTGTAAAGGCCTTTGGGAAAGAGAGCAATTAATTGATTGTTTCTGCTATAAATGGTCACTTTTCATAAGAAACATCCCTAAGCAAGTCCCTTGATCATCTCTAATCTGCTTTTGAAAAGAAGTCATTACTGAAAGAGAGGAATAGGTATCATTTATTTAAAATCTTTATACCTTTTCTAGATCACAGGCAGTTTTGCAAAGAAAATAACATGTTAACCATTTTTCTGTCTTTGGAGGTTCCATTTACCTGCCTGATAGCGATGAAAATGTATGACAAGGCATAGGGAAGGGCTTCCAAGACAAAGGCTCATGGAATCTTGGAGGAGGGAAAAGAATCTTAGCAATCCTCTTGCCTAACTTCCTATCTCATGTTGAAATCCTCTCTAAAATATCTGAAAGGTGGTTGTCCGGTCATTGATGGGATACCTCTAGGGCCAGTTTACTAACCACTTCCCAAGCAGTGTGAAGTACAATGGCCCATGGCATTTTTGAATAGCTGGGATTGTTCCCAAGGTAGTCTGGTATTGAGCCAAAATACTCCTGCTCCCAGCTTCTACCCTCTAGTTTTAACTCTATTCCCTGGAGCTATACCAACAAAGAATAATCCCTCTTTCACAGAAGAACTAATCAAGAATTTTATAATAGCTTCTCAGACAGAGGATCATAGAACCACAGATGGAAGGGGTTTCAAAGGACACCCAATCTACCCCCTCATTTCCAAATGAAGAAACTGAGGAAAGTAATTTTCCCAAAGTCACATCAGAAAAAAAAAAGATTCTAAACCAGATCCTTTAACTTCAGAGAGAAAAAGCTTCCCATTTTTCAGTCCCCTGTGGTTGATTTTTTTTTCACTTTTGACCCAATACTCCTGGCTTCTTTCTTTTATATTTGGAACTCTTCCTTACAGCAATTGTTGCCTCCTTCTTGATAAACTTTAATTTATCTATATTCCTCTTAAAATGTGGTCCTCAGAAGAGTTCATAATCTAGTGTCTAGTGTTATTTTATTTGGGATGTGATGTTTCTATTATTATAAGATTCATGTTCTCCTTCTTATACACACTAGCTACATGACCCTGGGGAAGTATCTTAACCCATCAGGGCCATGAGCAACTCTGTAGCTATAAAAGTGTTTGTTTGAGTGTATTTTTTTTAAAGCCTTCTGTCAATCAATACTATTTACTGGTTCAGTGAGAGCTAGGCAGTGACTAGCACAGGGTCACGTGGCTATCAAATATCTGAGGTCAAATTTGAACCCAGGGCTTCCCATTTCCAGGTCTGATACTCTACCCACTAAGCCACATAGCTGTCCCCAAGTTTCTTTGTTTTCAATCTGCACATACTCCAAAGAAGCTAGTTCTCTCCCTTCCTATACTGGCTCCATTTGTTTTTTTCAATATGCATGAAGGTCTTTATATTTATTCTTATCGAGTTTTGCTTTTGTTAACTCTTGCTCATTTTTCTACCATATCCAGATATTACTGAATTCTGATGCTTTTATCCACTCATTAGGCTATTGTGTCAATTCTTTTCCACATTTCACTTAGCTTTTTGCTATATCAAGTGAACTTTTGCAATCTATTCTCTGGTTTTCTCATTTTGAAAAAAAAATCCTGTACATATCTTTAACTGAATATATGTAGTCGATGTGAAATATACATTCCACTGGCTTTGCTTTAAAATATGTGCAGGACATGTGGAGGTATAATTACTAGGGGATAATAACTCCTTATAGTAAAAATGTCAGAAGCCTTTGGGCAGTATTGATATAACTTTTACTTTAGTTTCACCAACAAAGAGAGGCAGAGTGGTTTAATGAATCGTGTCCTTAGATCCTGGAGGTCTTGGGTTCAAATGTTGCTTCAATACCTCCTGGCTATCTGACCTTGGGTGAGTTACCTCTCAGTCCTAAGCAACTTCCTAGGACTATAAGTGACAACAAAAATGCATATCCTAATTGGTAGAAGAATTTCTTAAAACTGCAAGTCCTATATTTGATCCTCTTCTAACAAGGTAGATCTCATTTAAAGACTGAGAATCTTAAAATGGAATCTGGAACTTGTTTCCCTTATTGGCAGAATTCTCAGAGTGGTAGATTTGAAGAGAAGGAGATTAAGGAGAAGGGACTAGAAGAGATAGTTCTATCCAAGCTGACCAGGGAGTTAGAGGCAGAATGATCAATGAGGTCTTTGACTTTCTTGGAAATCCAAGAGTAGGACAGACAAGTAGGCAGCAACAATGACTCTGAGGGGTTTCACTATCCTTCTCTTCGTTGTGTCCTAAGGAAATATGATAATCATTTCTTTGGAATTCCATAGGTGTTTAACTGATCTCTAGAGTCTACCATGAAACAACGCTTTCCAGGTTAACACTGACATATTAAGCATAAGTAATCTTCTAAAACAGGCGTTCAGACCGTACTCCACATACTCATTTTATCATAGTCATCATTTCTTCATCCTTAAAGATACCCTTTGAATTTTTGCTGAAATCCATTATACTCAACATTCCTCTCTTTGACCAGTCCAGCAACCCTATCAAATCACATAGTAACTTATTTTTGTTGTGCTATCTTCAGGAATCCATGCTGCATTCTGCTTCTCCAAGAGGTCATAAAGCATCCCTTCAGTAATTCCTTTTACAATTTTGGTGATAATTAATGCCAGTTGCATGGATTTATGACTTCTGGAATTGGTCTCTTTATAGAATCAGAGCTCTCTCCTGCCTTTAGCCTTCTAATATCTTTTCCATGCTCCATGATGCTTGGAGGATTGCCAACTACAGTTGGCTAAACATATTCCACATCTGCAAGGTACATCAGTATCTGAGAATGAAAACTCATTGGTTTATAGTCAAACTTATTTTGAACACCCAGGTGCTCTTATCTCCTTAGCTTTCTTGAGGATCAATTCTCTTTTTACCACATTTGTGCTATTTGTTCCAATTTGAAGGTCATCCTCCTCAAAGAAAAGGAGAGCAAAACAAGAAACAAATTGTTCTTTCAGCCTCTTATCTGATAATATATTGTAGCACCAAACAATAGCTCTACCATTTACTTGCTCTCTTTGCCCTCCTCATTTTGAATTCAATCCTGTTAGCTGCTGTTGGCATTTGATCATATCTTTTTTAGAAGCCGTAGCTCATCGTAGGCTTTCATCCTTTGGGCACTGTTCTTACAAAACTGGGAGTAATATAGGACCATCAGTATGAATCAGGAAGGGACCTCCGAGTGCATCTAGTCCAAACATTCACTTCAGTGATGTATGTGCCACTCGGTAATTTTGGTTTATGTGTCCCTTCTTTCAGATTTGGAGAATCAGTCATGCAGATATATTGGCCACTTTTGATGGCGCTTCTCTTTCAGAATCATGTATGCTTAATACAAAGAATCTATGAGGATATAACCTTTTGGATAAATTCTCACTTTTATACTCAAAAATTTATTTTTTTCCTTAAGAGTTTCCCATCATACTTGAGTTATCTCTTATTTTAGTATCTATAACTATGAGATCATCTTGAAGTCACCTTCACATGGGGGAGAGACATCTGTATTTGGACTCAGGAAGATCTGAGTTTAAATCACACTTTGGTTATCTCTTAAATGTATGATTTTGGGCAAATAACTTAACCTTTTCCATCTCTGTTTCCTTTTCTATAAAGTGGAGATAATGATAACACATACCTAACAGAGTTGTAAGGATCAAATGAGATGATGTAGCTAAAATGATTCATAAGTCTCAAAGTACCATAGAAGGTTCATTGTTGTTCCAGTTTCTCCATTTGATTATAGGCTTTTCGAGGGCAGGGACTCTCTTTTACCTCTGGCCATATAGTAGGCACTTAATAAATGTTGATTGATTAAAATCAAAGGTACATGTCATATTACACGTGGCATTCCAGATAGAAATATTTATATATATATATATGAAATATAAAATATGTGACATTTATAATATATGTTTAAATAGAATACATAAATATATATGGAATGCCATGTACTATACATATATACACAAACACATATATATATAATTTAATTTGTTCAGTTATTTTCTAAATCAATGCAATGCATTAAGAAATATTTGAAATATTTTTAACAGTCTGATTCTTGCAAAGAACTAAAGCTGAAGCACATGTAGTTGCATGTGTTTATTGAAGTAAGTTGAGTTGGACTGCTTTGTACCTGGGCAAAGCTCCCTCTGGTTCAAATGGAGCAACTAATATTAGAAGTGTCTTAAGAATATCTCTTCTTCCCTCTGTGTCTGGAAGAGCCAACTGCTAATGTCCTCTTGGCCCTCAAGCCAACAGTGCTATTATTCTATGATTTACTGTCATTTTAAAAACGTTTATATGGAGATTTGCATTACTAATTGTACATTATCATAAAATCCTCTATTTTTATCATCTTACAGATGGAGAGTTCAGGATACATTTTTTTCGTTTCTCACTTAAAATAGACTTTCCCTGCAGTTGTTTTTTCCCCCCCCC
>NC_058132.1:675726866-675757554 GCF_016433145.1 Gracilinanus agilis
TATATATATATATATATATATATATATATATATATATATATATATATATATATATATCCCCAGTTCAATGGGTAACCAATGTGTGGAAGCTATCATCTATCTTCATGCATACAAATCATTAACAACAGGAAAAAAATTAATGGCAACTGCCACTCTGGTGGACTGGATCTATCTTGTTTTCTTGCTGTGCATGGTGACGGATGTAGCATTTAACTGGACAACAAGCAGTTGAATTTTCATTCATGAGAATCTAAAGCATGAAATAAAATTGATCTTTTTTTCATCATCACTCTACATAGGACAGATTCTATTTCGGTGTATATTGGGCAAACAGGCTATGGGAAGATGACATCTACTAAAATAGCAAAGGTGGAGGGGGTCATTTCAGAGGCACAGTCAGCCATAAAGAATTGAGATGAGCTGTCTTTTTTATTTCTTAATGAAGCCACAGGAGGGGAAAACTGGTTGTTATTTTGCATCCCCAAAGTCTTCATTTGTTCCCCAGCTGTTCTTGTAGCAATAATAACAAGGGTTATCACCATATCTCATCTCCATCCAGAGAGAGTCCGTGAAAGTGAAGGGCTTAACTTACTGTGCAGGGGCAAGAGGCATTCCTTTTTTCCAGAAATATAGTACAATGCAAACACTGTTAAGTTGCCAAAAAAAAGAGGCATACATCATTAAAAGAGAAGTATTTCAGAAGCTATTTAGCCCAGCCTCCACTTGGTAAAGAATCCCCTCCACTATATAGCTGAGGAAGGGGACATCCAGGCTTTGCCTGAGGGCTTCCAGTAAGGAAGAGCATACTGGAGCCAGAGGCAGCACATTTCCACTTTGATTAGTTAGTTAGAGGTTGGTTTTCCTTTGGTTACTTCCATTACTCCTGATTCTGCTTTTTGAGAACAAACATAACAAATCTAACCCTTCATTCAGGTGCTCCAAATACCTAGTCCACCATGCTGGTGTCACAGTTTCCTCTCTTCTTTAGGTGAAACATCGCCAGGTCCTCAACATATCCTGGCATTTACCAAACCTTTCAGAACCAGAGAAGTTCCCCTCCTCTTCATGCTCTCTAGCTTATCCCTTTCCTCCCACCTCTATGCTGCCATATTTCTAAAATTGTAGTCTGACCAGGGCAGAGAACAGGGTTATTATGATCACCTTCATGTTCTTCAAAGCTATCTTTAATGCAAACTACAACTGCCTAAGCACTCCTAGCTGCCAAATCATATTGTTGATGCATTAAGTTTGTAGGCAACCGACTTTCCTCCCCTTAAAAAAAATTGTGATGCTCCCCAATTAAATATCATCTCACTCAGTTTGGCCCATTTTTCTAGCCAATCAGGATCTTCTAGGATCTGATTCAGTCATTCAATGTATTACCTGTTCCTCTAGCTCCCTCTCATCCATAAACCTCATAAAGATGCCATTTATCCATGTATCCAAGTTATTGACAAAAAAATGTTAAATTGTGAGTAGAGCACAGAACACTCTACCCTTCCATTGAAGATGTCCCTTAGAAGATGGCATAGGGCTTCTTGGTTCAGTCACACAACCAATTTGGAATCTACTATTTTTTTATGTCATGATTGGGAATATATCTCTCCATATTCTCTATAGGGATGACATCAAAAGAATATATAAAGTTAATGAATTTTATTTATTATGATTTGCTACATTTTATAATTTGATTGATTTGATTTTGCTTTGATTCCAACATTTGGTTTTTCTGGTCTATAGTTTAAATATTTCAATAAGGTTCATTATTTTAAATTGCCATATGAGAGATGAATGTTATAAATAAATTATAAATTATAGTTTCCAGTATATCTTCTCTTATTAATAATTTTCCCCTAAATTTGAAATAATTTACCAGATCTTACAGCAAAGACTACTTTTAGTAAAGGAAATGAGTAAATGAAACTTACTCTAGATATAAAGAATTGAATAAAATTGGGTTCTTCACATGTTTCAATTTTTATTCTTCTATAAAGTTCTTCCAAAAATCATTATTAAATATAAAAAGCCCCCAAATCCCCAGTACTAGTTGGCTTTTTCCAAGAAATTCAAATATTAGGCCTAAACAAGAAATTATATACATATGTAATAAATTTCTCTCTTCTTTTTCTAGTAATGAATTATTTCATATTAAATATATTTCTTGAATAAAATAAAACAAAGCTCAGAGATTGGAATCCGACTGAACTAATTTTATTGAAAAAAATCATCTACTTAACAATTCCTCATTTTTTTCTTATGTTTAATGAATTCAGGTGTAGAGACACTCAATAGGAAATCACATCAAAGGCCAGCAGCCTCATTCATATCTTTTTGTCATCCCCTTTCATTTCCTAAAACAGACATTTCCATTGAAACAAAATGGTGTTCAAATGGTCTCTGATTCTATTCTCTTTAGTAGTTTACTTCTTTTATTGATACCTCAAAAGCATAAGTTCAGACATAAAAGCCAGCCAAAAAAGACCCTAAAACTTCTCCAAAAAATGGTTAACAAATGAATTTCTATTCCTGAGCTGTTACCTAGGTGCAAGACTTCAATTTTAAAGTTTTAAAAATACTTTTCATAATTTCTGACTCAATGGAATTCCTAGGCCCTTGTTAATTGTTATTTTTGTCATAGTCAGCTTATTGTGGACAGGGACCATTCTTTCTATTTTTTTTTTATCTCTTGCTTCACCATTTAATGAATATTTATCAAATTCATCTTTGTTGATATTAACCTTCCTTTCTTTCCTTCTACTTCCTAGAGAATTCCTTATTATAAGAATTATCCAGATGTTTTCTTTGTTTTCTTTCCATTTTTACATTAAATCTGAAACTACATAAAATGCAAAGAAATTGCAGCCAGCTGCTTGGTGTCTGCCTTATGTCAGACTTCAGAAGAGCTTGGACTGTAGAACCCAATCATCACTCTTGTGCTAGCTTGTTAGGAGAGGACTGAGCATCCCCATGATAATGCAGAGTCACTGGCTCACTCAATTCTGAAGCAGGGGAGAGCAATGCAGAGTCCTGGGCAAATTTGCTACCTTTCTTTCACATCATTTCCATGGTGCATGGGAAGTATCCGCCAATATATTGAAAGAAAAGGAAGACTTTCTATTAATTGCTAGTGTGTTAATAAGACAATTGCCTTCAAATTCAAATACAAATGACTTCAGGCATTTTAGATTGTTGAAATGAAAGTCATACCCCAGTTAATCTATGTCATGGGGGGTATATAGCTACATTCTCTGGGTTTCATATTGAAAAATAACCCTGATATGGGGCTCTCTTTGTGCCTCTTTCCTGGTTCAGTGACCAGCAAGAAACTAATCAATCAGTTGAGGCATTTGTGAAGTACTTACTGTGTGCCCAGGTATTGTCTTCAACAGTAGCTGTATGAAGATGGAATTATAACAGCTTGGGGGAAACTGTGTGCCTGTGTGCCTGTCTTCACTGGATGTCTCCTAGCCTCCATCACTCCTTGGTACCAACCTCTTCCACTCCCTGTAGCAGGGGATGAGTTTTCTTCTCAGGGATGAATTTGTAATGATGTAGTCTTTCTAGAACCAGCCCTAGCTGCAGTTCCAATGAGGTGCTTGTTTTGAAATTTCACTGTGCCACCCTAAGGATATGTTTGAGAAGTGAAGCATGCCAGTTAAATATGTTTTCCAATAGCATTTACAGATACTTCACAGCTTCCTAAATCACCCCACAGCATTTTCTACTGGTGAAAGCATTAAACTATCAGCTTTCTAAGCTGTTTTTTGAGTCCGAATCCACTTAGTGAGGTTGTTTTGTGAATATAGGATTAATGTTTCTGCCAGAACATTCATTAAGTCTAGGACAGAATGTCAGGGTGACTTGTATGCGGATGCCCAGTTCAAAGAACCTATTACTTGGCTTCCTCTCTATTTAAAGACTCAATGCCAGGGGGCTTAATTAAGAGTACCACTATCTGCAACTTTTTTTGCATAAATTAAATATTGGACTTCCAGTAGAAGGTGAATATGGATTAATGATATTGAAGAGGTTGGGGCATGGTAAGCCAATTTCTTCAGGGAAGTTTATAGTCGCATCAACTGTTTTCATGAAACTGTGAAATAAATGTCAGAAAAAAGCTAGTGTTGATTTTTTAAGGGACTAGGAACTAAAATCTTACATATATATGTGTGTGTATATATATATATGTATATATATATTTTAAGCCACAAGCAATTGACACTCTGTTTCAATGACCTTTATTACTTTATCTTCTTAGATAAATCATAGACTTGACCCTAGCTTGATGAAATTGAGGGGACAGTAGAATAAAAGCCAGTTCTCTGTGGAACAAAGAGAAGAGAGGTCTTGGCAATAATCCAGTTAATTTAGACTTTGTAAACAGGAAAACTAGGTAATTTATAACTGAAAAATCCACTTTGAAGCAAATTACTTGGATTGACCTGACCCTGGACACATAAAGGAAGTAATTGCTGCTTTTCCCCTTGACTTTGGGCAATAATCTGATATCACACATCCATTGATTTCAACAAAAAGTCCTTTGGTGACAATAAAAGAAGGCCTCTAAACTCTATCTTAAGTAAACTGTGAAAAGGACAGACTGTTTAAAGAATAGAGAACTATTCAATGCTTACCTTTGTTCAACCAGTTATAGTTTATTCCCCAAAGGTAAAAAAAGGCTCCCCCAAGTACAGTCAGTGGTCTTTTATGAATCCTGAGCTAGATCCTTTATTTTGCTTTGGGGAAATGAGTGTTGCCTAGACAACAAAGGCCTTTCTCATTCCTTCCACTCTGTCCCCTTTGTCTGAATATGTTCCTAAGGATAGGAAAGAGTCTAATCAGCTGGATGCCTTCTGGGGCCAAGTCATCTTTATATACATGGCAGAGTTAGAAGTTCAGCTTTTTTCCTCAGGTACCCTCATATGAACATGCCATGTTTACAGAAGTTAATTTCTTCATTTCTTCTTCACCAGATTTGTTTATCCTTGTGACTTTAAAATGTCATTCTTCAGAGCATCCTATCTAAACTGAATGGTTTTCCCCTCTAGAAGTCTATTCTCTGGTGTCCTACCCATCTTTTCTCTAAATCCTTTGAAATCTGCCCTCTTAGATCCTTGGATCCATGTCAGACAATATCTTCTTTTCAAATCTCTCCATCACAAATTCTGATACAGGGGTTGCTTCCTGCCAAGATCCTCATAACTTCCTCCCCAGCAATCATTTTGTCATTTTTGGTGAGGCAGAATACCAACATAGAATTTCTCCTTATTGATTCCTCTTTTTGAAGGATGAAATTATCACTAAGGCTAGTCAAGAAATTATTAGCTGTTCTGACTTTGACAGGGAGTTCCATCAGATGTCTGGATAATTGAAGTCCTCCATCACTGCCATATCATGGCTCTGTGATAGACTTACTATTACTAAATTCCTCTGCTATGTCTTCTTTCTAATCAGATGATTTGTAATAATTTCTGATGGCAATACCACTGCATCCATTGATATTTGCCTAATATTGCACACCATGCTTATCACTTAAGTCTTCCTAACATTCACACCCACACCCACTCTCTCGCCTTTAATCATCCTATTTCATTTCAGTAAATATTTCCAGAGCCATATTTCTGTCCTAGATCATATCCCATCAATGGTATTTTTAAGGCCAATTATGTCTTCTAACATTATAACCTTTAATTCATCTCGTTTGTTACCCAAACATTTTGCATTTATGTGCGGAACTCTGAGGCCAAGGGTTTTATTTAACATTAATCTCTTTTGTGGAATTTTGTCTCCAATGAACTGATGATAGCCTCAACTATGGTTCTTTTTCCTATGTTCTATCTCTTCTATATGGTATTCTTGGTGAAAGATGTGAATTATTCTGATCTAAAAGGTTGATGGAACATAATAAGTCTGTTGCTGTTGTGTCCTCCCAGGCACAGAGAGCAAGACGGATGCCCTCAGACCATGGAATCTTAAAAACGTGATCTGACTGCTTTGAAATGATTAATAAAAGATTCAATAGAGTATAAAACCATGGAATAGGTGAGGAAGGAGGGCTAAGGGGATCCCTAAGATAATAAAACTACACTTATCCCAGAACCCTCTGACCCAGAAGGGTTTCTTCAGTCTCCAACAAAGTTGGAGCTACTCTATCTACCTCTCTACCAAAATTTCCTAAAATCTCCCTAATTCTTGCTACCTCACTCTATAGCCTCTCCACACAGTTTTAGTCAAGGAACAGAGCAAGTGACTGCATCAGGGTAGGTGACCACAATGGCCTGGTCACCCAGATGCAGGCTAAGCCTATGGAGGTAGTATAGCAGTTCAGTTTAGTCAAGCTGGGTTTCTCTCTTCCAAGTCATTCAAATAGATGACACTCAGATCAGGAAATGCTAACAGGACTATTGCAGACAGGACAGGAACCACACAGAGTCTGCAGGGTACTCTCAAAACAGAATTAGAGGAGACCAAAGTTCAGGAGCTCTGAACTCTATCACTGCTCCCAAAGTCTCCTCCTAGGCTGGCAGTTCAACCCCCTCACAATCCTCTCTCAGCATTCTGAGAGTCAAACCCTTGAACATTCCTTCCTTGCACTCCAAGCAAAATCTGCTATTTCCACTCTGCCACACAACACATTTTCCTGTATCCTTTATTCCTTTCTCTCACTGGCTAGACACTCCTACTTCCTTTTCTGTCTCATTTAAATTCACCTGACTATAAGGCACATAACTCTAACCAGCCCTTCTTAGGTGACATTTTAAGGATAAGTTTTTATCATCATCTTCATCACTATCGTCACAGATATGCAGCACATCCAAATTTTCTAAGGGCTTTACATATGTTCTGTTGTTTGAATTCACAGAGATCCTTTGAGATAGATGCTAAATGGATCAATCAGTCCATCCACATCCATTTTTTAAGGGCTTTCTTAGTACTGGGCATTGGATTTACAAAAGCAAAGATGAAATAACTCCTCCCCTCAAGGTACTTAAACTTGTAATGGTGGAAACTATGTACATATTTAAATAAAACACTTGGATAGGAACTGAATCTGTGCTTTTGTTGATAGACAACTCCCAAATCTTTTTAACTCTGAGGCTGACTCTTCACTGGCTGGGGTCCAGTCTTTACATTATATAAATTCACAGGATTATAGATCCAGAACTAGAAGGAATCTCAGAAGTCATCTGGTCTAATTCCATCAATTTACACATAAGAAAAATGAGATGTAGAGGGCTCATGACCTGCCAGTCTTCACTCAGGTGGCAAGTCGCAAAACTAAGATTCAAACCCATTTCCTCTAATTGTAGATGCAGCCATTCACCCAACATGTTCCACTATTCCTTAATACCAGGGCTAACACTGAGTTTCATTTCTCTCCCCTTTTGCAAATATAACATAAGAAGAATTATATACTAATCAACTGATTAGCAAAATTCCCACAGGCAAGAATCCAAAAAGGTTGTTTTAAAATAGGAAATTCTTCTCATTATAATAGTCCATCACATCAATATAACACAATTTGTTTAGTTATTCCATATCAATTATTATCTGCCTTGTTTCTATTTCTTTCTTAGCATCAGAAGGACCACTATAAATGTTTTTGGTATACATGAGGTTTTTCTTTTAGTCATTGACCTTTTTTGAGTAGATACCCTTCAATGGGCTTTCTAAGTCAAAGGGTATGGACATTTTAGTAGCTAGCTTTCTTCTAATAATTTCAATTTTTCAAGGAAAGTGCTTTGTAAACTTTCAGTTACTATACAAATATGAATTGGTGTTGCTGATATTGTCATTGTTCTTGGTTCTACTCTATGGTTCATTTCATTATAATGGAAATGCCTTCTTCCATTCCAATAAATTTTTTGATCTTGACCCAGGGAGATAAGCCAAACTTTTAATGAGCTATTTTACTTGCTGTCAAAATAACAATGGATAAGTAATTTCTTTTTGTTTGAAAAATCCAAACTGAAACTCTGAGACAGTAGTAAACAATAGAGATGTGAAAGTTGTTCGTCTCAATCAGTAGGGATACCCTAACAATATAATTAATTGCCTAAATTAAACTTAATCAGATTAATAATAATAATAAATAGCCAGCATTGTTAAGGTTTATAAACTACTATACCTGTTTCTTTTGATCTTCTCACTTATTCTAGTAGAAGCTATTTTTTTCCCTATTTTATAGATGAAGAAACTGTAGCTGAAGGAAGTTGATTTGCCCAGGGTCAAACAGGTAGTTAATCTGAGATTAGAGCTAGATTAAAACTCAAATCTTAGTGATTCCAATTCAAGCACTCAACTCACTGCATTACCGAACTGGATTGGTTTTATCTACATAAACTAAAGTTCCACTATATTGAATCATTACAGTTTGCAGTTGACCCCGGGTTCTTAAAGGCTGGGTAATTATGATATAACCTATAATAGAATCAGCTGTGCTGGAAAAGTCTTAAGTATGAGCTGGGTGACAAACCTAAAGTAGAGGAAACTGATATAAAAAGCCAGGGAAGTGAACATGGGTTAAGAATTCTGGGTTCTAGGCTAGGTTCTTTTATTGACTAGCTTTATGACTTTGGCTAAGGCCCATAGTCTCCCTGGGCTTTACTCAGTTTGCTTATCTGTTAAATAAGTAGGTTAGACCATATGACCTAATAAGGTAATTTATTTCCTGCCTCCACCCCATTCCTCCTTTGTGGTGCTTCCTCCTATCACCTATCTCTCTTTGAATCTCTATCTTCCTTCCAGGTTCAACTCAAATAGTGTCTTCTATCTGGGATCTTTTCTAATCTTCTCCCCTCCCACTCAGATATTAGTGTTCTCTTCTACAAATTGTCTATTGTTAATGGATTAGTCTGTATAAATCTAAAGAAATTCCTCACCAATTCACAACCAAGGTTCTAGTTTCAACTACAACCTGAGATACTTCCTAGCTATGTGACTATGGACATGTCACTTTATCCCCATTACCTAGCTCTTACCACTCTTCTGCCTTGGAACTGATACACAGCATTGATTCTAAGATGGAAGGTAAGGGTTAAAAAAAAAGAGAACAATGAATGTTAATTCTATATAAACTCTTTTGGAAAATAGCTGAGGAAAGAATTCCTTTTGTGACACAAATATTGTATTCCAAACCAGGAAGAGGAAAAAAAAAACAGAAAGAAAAAAATTATAGGCCAATCTCCCTAATGAATATTGAAGCAAAAAATTTAAATAAAATAATACTAAACAGATTACAGCAAATATCACAAGGATCATAAATTATGACCAGGTAGGTTTTATACCAGGCATGCATAGATGGTTCAATATGAAACCATATGATTATCCTAATAGATAAATTCCTCATCGAGTTGGCTATAATTTGATTAATTTTTTTGGTCCTTCAACTTTTGAAGACCATCTAGTTGGTCATCAAAAGGTTGCTCTCTGTGTCAGTGAAAGGAGTATATAGAGCAATGAAAATTCCATCTTAAAGTATCGACAAAGTTATCTATATCAGAGGCATCAAAAAGGCAGCCTTCTGCCCACAAACTGCCCAAAAGGAGTACTATCCCAACCAGATTAAAATATAATCAGGTAATATTTAACAAAGTAAATAAAAATAAAGTACAGATAATATTACATTTTCAAACTAAATTAATATGTGGTCTGCAGGGAGGCTTATTTAGGGATCAGTGGCTCCCATTTCCAATTAAGTTTGACAAAACTACTCTACATTTCTGGTGACGCTGATTTAGTATCTCAGAATTGCCAAAACAACGCTATGATTCCTTTTCTTCTGCCCCATTTGTCTAGCTATTTTAACTCAAACAGCTCTAGACTTTGACACAACATAATAATTACCTCAGTAATCAGCTTTACATGGCAGTTGTAGACCAGATACAACCTTAGATGAAATAATATTTATAAATAGACCATTAGCATGCTTAATATGCTTTCATGGAATGTGACAGTCAAATTTAAAAAAGAAACCCTCATGTTGGAACAAATACTCTGATTAGTATTAACAAAATAATATTCTTAGGAGTTGCCCATATTTCAAAGAAACATAGTTGGCCTTCTCTTTTTAAATTCAGTATGTACCTTCTTCCTCATTTGAAAGCCAGAACATACTATTGTCAACATGAGGTATGATGCTAGTAATTTAAACTTCTAACTATTGGTACCCCATCCCCTTTTATGATAATAAAAATCAATGTTTGAAAAGAAAAGCCATCATTTCCATCAATAATATAAATATTCACATAGAAATGGCTCCTCATAATTCTCAGTGATTTTGTTCCCAAATTCATCTCATCTGTCCTTTTGCCTTAGTTGAGTGGGAAAGATTTGTCAGTTATACAAAGATGCATCATCTCCCTCAATGGTGCTGCCTGGCGTTATTAATTAGGTTTCCTAGTTTGGGGCTGCTCTTTTCAGGTCACAGTGGAGTGTCATTGAAATAGACCCATTAAAATGAGTGATGGGTGTTGTAATTTCATTAGTGTCATCAATAATGTATTACACTTTCCTCTTAGTAGTCTCTTTCTGTTGTGTGTGGGTCAGCCAAACTGAATGAATTACATTCATAAGCTCCAAATAGTTACAGATGATGGGAGAGATTTTACCAGATAGGTATGGGGATTGGGGTGGGGGGAGAGAATTAATGCTGTTTTAAACATGTTAGCTTACTAAAGTAATTTCAATTAAATAATATTTTAATTATGTCTGATGTGTATCCAAGGTTCTATGAAACCTGTGTTATATGTATGCAAATACCATGGTGATTTATTGAAATAGGATGTGCTGCCAAGGTCCCACTAGTTCATTCTTCCTGCAGAGAAATGATCCTGATTTGGATTAAGGCTGCGTATATGAGAGAGAAAACATGTTTTGGCAAGGAATCTATCACCCACTTATCAGAGACTGCTCAACATGGAAACCAGACTGAATTCCCTTCTCACTTTTGTTTCCACCACTGACTTTGCATCATCTTCTCTATTTCTACCTCCCAAATGTGCCCCTTTGCCAAACTTCCCAATGTTTTGTTGGGGTACCACTGTCTTCTCAGTCATTAAGTTACATCACTATCTACATATCCCATGCTTTTCATTTAAAGACTTTTAGAACCCACCTCCAACTTGCTTTAATAGCTTGTCATACAAACTATTCTGTTCTACCCTTGGTGGTCCCATTGTCTATAAGATGAATGTGAAACTCCTAAGCTAGGATAATACTTTTTATTCTTCCCTTTCACTTATTCGATATTCCAGCATAACTGAAATTCCTTGGGTTCCTTGAATTTGACAGCATATTATATTATAATATAATTAATATAATATAATGCAATGTCATATAATATAATATAATATAATATAATATAATATAATATAATATAATATAATATAATATAATATATTATTGCATATGTAACCTTCCCTTGTCCAGAATACCATTCCTTTTGTCTCAAAAAAAATTTTTTTTCTTCAAAACTCAGTTCAGATGCTATTTCTTTTTTGAAGTCTTCCCGATTTCCTCCCAATTGGTAATTCTCTTTAGCTCCTCAGTTATCTTTATTTTTTTATTTAAAATTTTTATTTTATTTTGAATATTTTCCCATAGTTACATATTTCATGTTCTTTCCCTCTCCCCCGAAGCCTCCCGCCCCCCTTTACATGTTGTATCCCCACTTTTAAAGCTTCTCAAGGGCAATTATTACTGTCTTTTTTTTTTGTCCTTGTATGCCTAGTACAATACTGCTACATAGTAGATACTTAATAAATGCTTGTTGTTAATCTGAATTGAGCTGTTGAGCTTGTATGACCTTGTGTAATTCTAGATAGATGCATAATGCCCAGCTTTTATAGATTTGGTTCTAGCCCTGATTTATCACTCCAGAGGTGGACAAATCATACAGGAAAGAAAAGACACTTGTATATAACAGCCCCATACATACCAAAATCAAAACACATTTAAGTTCAGGTTCTGTGCCATCAGCGATATGGAGACGAGGCCACTGACTCAAATGTTTTGGTCAAAAATGCTGATCTACACGTGAGCAAAAGAGACACGTTCAAGGGTAAGAATGTATTTATAAGTCTCCTATGTCTCAGATGGAACAACCCGAGGTGGCTACAGTTAATGCTCACTGTTTAAATTTTAGCCACATTACATAGCCATCAATTCTCTTTACAAAGAGCTACCCCAGTCAGTTTTGCTGAACTAGCTAAACTGTTCCAGACACCATCCAATGAGTCTACAAATGAAACAGGAACAAGAAAGAAGCCTACAAATGAGTATATAGGGGAATAGGAAAGGAGAAGCGTATGAAAACCCAAAGGAGAAATTCAAACTGATTTAGTTGCTATAACATAACTGACCTCTCCATATTTAATGAAGGTTTTTTGTTGTTTTAACCCATGAAGCTACAACTGAAACCTCTTTTTCCCCTTTCAAAAGATTTGGAGAGCTCTTCTAGAGACAGTTTAAAGATATCAACCAATAGATGTCCTGGATTTATTTAATAAAAGTTTGTTGCAGTGGGTAGGATTTAGGTCACTGCCATCTTCCCTCAAATACAAAGTTCTGTACAAAATTCTGACAAATAATTTTTGTGCCTGAGGCAAGCAGCTTAAAAAACATGCCCAGGCATCCATGCCTTTCAATTTATTGACTAGGTCAAGAGGTGGTAGAAGTAGTCAGAGAAGGAGCTTCCTTGAGGTGTAGCTCCTTCAGAAAGGAAATATTTTTTGATGGTTTCTTAACTTTTCTTTCTCTAGTTGTATTTTCTTATTCACCTTTCTTGGAAACTATACTGGACATTAGTGCTTGTGTAGTGCCTTAATTCTTTCCATTAAGCATGTTTCTGAAACTTTGAAGCAGAAGGAAATATAGAACAATGATACATTTTACATCCAAAAGATTTTTATAATCCCTCTAGTGGGAAAATTGAATAAGAATAAGAAATAAAATGATATAATGAGCTCTTTCATAAGGACTTCAAGTACAGAAATTCATTCTATATAACTAAAGAAACAAAATAGTTTGAAGCATAGGGATAAGTAATTGAGAAAGATAAGATTCTTGGGAAAATTGGGAGACAAAATTATACTTGTCACAAAAGTTTAAAGAAAGATATTTATACAATTCCCTTTTTGTCTTCAAGGAATTACAATTCATTGAGATAAGGTCATGATCTATTTCATCATCTCAATGTATTGGTGAAACTTAAATGATATCAACTGCCCAGATAAAGGTTCTCCCTTCAGTGATGATGGAAGAACCTGTGTCATTTGTAGCCACCAACTTCCTTAGGTTTATACTGATTTGTACTCTGGTTGGGTGACAATGGAAATGATTATTTATCTTATATAAGAGTTTGCCACCAGCCTACCCCTTGAATCACAGACATATGGAAAATGTGTTTATCTCCTTGTAGAGTTTCACAACCCAAGCAAATGATCCATTTCTATTCACATGGCTTGTTTAGAGGCATTTAGAAAGTATGTTATTGGGTTGTTTACTAGTTAGAGAAAGCACATTCTAGTTATTGCCCAAACCAGGTCTGTTGTTGCCATTGGAGAAATAGATATGTGTGTTTTCCTACTTGATCAAAACTACTGTTGCAGTTTTTGTTCAGTTTTGTTTTGAGGCCTCAAAATTCCTGTGTTTTTCTTCTTCATCATCATTTTTCCTCTAAGTGATTTCTTACAATGAGAGCTAGAAACTGTATATATATATATAGAGAGAGAGAGAGAGAGTCTGAGCTCATGATTAAGTGAATTCACATTAAGGGACTAATCTTGTAACCCTTGTGAACATAGATTATTAATGCTGCCTTTTCATTAACTTGAATATTAATGATATTTAACATTTAATAATCACACAATATGTATATGGTTCTGTGTTCCATGGCTGCTATTAAATCCAGTAGAAGTTGGACAGATGGAAATAGTCTTTCTATCAGTGCCATGTTCATTAGACCTTTCATTGAGACTGTCCTGATTACAGTGCCTCAGCCATCTAAATAGTAGCCCTACTTGGGAAGATTCTACCATTGTTCTTGCTTAAGGTAATCATACTGAGATGGACAGTTTCTTAAGCAGAGCCCTGTTACTGAAAAGGTGTAGTCAATTTTACGTGAAAATTATTGATAGTAAAATGGAAAAAGTGTTTTCCATTGAACTAAAAACACAAATAATATTCAATGAATAAAGATTAAAATACATTTTAATACTTTTTATTCCTTATATTAAGCCTTTAAATCCTTTCTGTTCCTACTCCCATGTATTAAACCTGTTTTTTCTGAACACATAACCTTATGAGATGTAGACTTCTGTAACTTGTTCTAAATCACCATTTCTCGGAGCATCATTCCATCATCTAGCAGAAAATTCTGATATTATCCAAAGCAGAGTATCTCTTGCCATCATCTCTCTTTTATGAGGGTACTCCTGGAATTTGGATTACAAATCTTGAAGTGCTTCTTGGAAGGTCAGAAAATTAGGTTACTAATGGAGTGTCTAGCATACTTTTCTTTCTTTGATGTTTCCTTTTATCAAATGTGTTCACCTCAAACATTTAAGGGAGCTCTCAAAAAATCACTTCATCCTTTTTATTTCCAACTTTAGTACTCTGATTTGTCATCAAAAATCCTCTTGGTAAAGATTTAAGGTACTTATAGACCCCTTGAATTAGTCTAATAAACTCATTTGATTTTTATTATTTGTATAGGGCCTCCTCTAAAGAATGTTCTGTTATCTTTATGAAAATTCTCGGAAAATATTTTCATTGATGATTTTGATCTTGGGAAATACAACTAATAATGAATACTTAGATACATTTATAACTGGAAAAAGCATTCAACAACAATACAAAACATTTACAAGATACCATAAATGCTAGATACCAAGACAACACACACACACACACACACACACACACACACACACACACACACACACCCAACACACCCCAACACATTGAAGTATTGTTTGTGTTCAAGAAGCTTATGTTCTGGCAGAGGGACAATACCCAAACATAGATAGAAGTAAATACAAAAAAAATGAAAAATAACTTGGGCGAGGGAAAGATACTTCTATCTTGAAAGGAGATGAAGAAATCAGGGAAATGATCAATATTTATGATATAAATGAATTTGTGACCTTAATTAAGTGACAGGATCATAGATTTAGACCAAGAAGGGATTAAGAAGTGTAACAAATAAAATTAATATAGAAGGATATATTTAAAAATATTTGGGTTTTATCATTATCCATATTAGAAATTAAGCCACATGCCTGATAGGAGCTAATTCAAATGCTGTGCACTATTACCTCTGCCCACCTGGCTTGTTCAGCAGGAAAAGAGGAAGTACTAATCCCAATCTCCCTATTTAAATTTCTGTTTACCTTGGTTTACATCACCACGTAAGGATAGGAAGCAAGTTGAATCATGGGAAATGTAGTTTGAATTGAGATCCAAATGTCCACAGGAAGTTTAGACCAGAGACCTCAAGATCAGTTCAAGGACTCCCAAATTTCCAATATAACAGAGGCCATATGGCCTGACCCAGTCATTTTATTGTTGTTATTGTTTTAAATAACAAGAATAATAGCAGTTTAGTTAGTACTCATGTTGTGCTTCAAAATTTTCTTTTTTTTTTTAACTGTACCTTCTGTCTTAGAATCAATACTAAGTATTAGTGCCAAGCAGAAGAATGGTAAAGGGTAGGCAATAGGGATTAAGTGACTTGCTCAGGGTCACATAGTTAGGAAATGTTTGAGGCCATTCTGGAATCAAGGACCTCCAGTTTCTAGGCCTGACTCTCAATCCACCTAACTGTCCCCATACTTCAAGATTTTCATGTATATTATCTCACTTAATCTTCATAACAACCTTACTAGTTCAATGTTATTATTAACCCAGTTTTACAGATGATTAAACTAAGGCTGAGAACTATTAAGTAATTTTTCCAGGTGTCTGAGGCAGAATGTGAATTCAGGCATTACTGACTAGATCTAATGCTTAATTCACTGTGATAACTGCTTTGCCATTTTATTGATAAGATGAAGAAATACAGGGAAAATAAATGACTTACACACAGTCACAGCATTTAGCATCAGAATTCATTTCAATCCAAGTCCTCTTCCCCTGCATCGTCTCCTCTAAGCATCAGTTTCCTACTTTTAAAATTAGATGACATAATTTGAGAAATACAAATCAAAATAATTCTGAGGTACCACCTCTTACCTATCAGATTGACCAATATGACAGCAAAGGAAAGTAATAAATGTTGGAGGGGATGTGGCAAAATTGGGACACTAATGCATTGCTAGTGGAGTTGTGAATTGATCTAACCATTCTGGAAGGCAATTTATAACTATCTACAAAAGGCTTTAAAAGACTGTCTGCCCTTTGATACAGCTGCTGGGTTTGTATGCCCAAAGAGATAATAAGGGAAAAGACCTGCACAAAAATATGTATAGCCACACTCTTTGTGGTGGCAAAAAATTGGAAAATGAGGGGATGCCCTTCAATTGGGGAATGGCTAAACAAATTATGGTATCTGTTGGTGATGGAATACTATTGTGCTGAAAGGCATAATGAACTAGAGGTACTCTATGTGAACTGGAAAGACCTCCAGGAACTGATGCAGAATGAAAGGAGCAGAACCAGGAGAACCTTATACACAGAGACTGATACACTATGGCACAATCTATTGTAATGGACTTTTCCACTAGCAGCAATGCAATGATAAAGGACAATTCTGAGGGAATTAGGAGAAAAAATGCTATCCACATTCAGAGGAAGGATTGTGGGAGTAGAAACACAGAAGAAAAATTTCAATTGATCACATGGGTCGATGGGGACATGATTGAGGATGTTGACTTTAAGCGATCACTCTATTGCAAGGAGTAATAATATGGAAATAGGTCTTGATCAATGATACATATAAAACCCCTTGGAATTGCTCGTTGGCTCCAGGAGGGGGAAAGAAGGAAGGTAGGGGAAATACATGTATCATGAAAGCATGGAAAAATATTCTAAATTGATTAATTAAATAAAAAATTTTTTTAGAAATTAGATGATAAAATCCATAGTGCCTATCCCCCAAAGTTATTGTAAAATTCAAATGTTATCATGTGTGGAGGTTGGCTTGCAAACTTTAAAAGCACCAAATATATGATCCAGAATGTCAACAATTTGCACTTTACACATAGTATCTCATGAGAAACTCAAATTAACTTTACGAAATAAGGATTATGACTACCATTGTGCCTATTTTATAGAAGAAAAACCAAGAATCAGAGATAATATAAGCCTCCTTCTTGATCTTGTCCCATTTTGATGTCCAGGGAAGAATCAAAGCCTATATCTTCCCAATGTCATGCCAGACAGATTATCCATTATGTTACAATTAATGGTTTCTCATTACCTTCCCTGTCTATTTATTGGGAAGAATAATTTTTAGGATACATATATCATTGTAAGTGAACATCACCTTTAAGATTATGTCTAAGACAGAAGGGACTAAGGGAAGAGAGGATAAGGGCTTACCTCCCTGAGCTTGGTGATAATATTCCCTGTTATCTTAGTCTCTGTTTAGATGGATATGGTTGAATCAGATTATATATATATTTGGGGGGGAAAGAACTGTTTTCATTTCTGTCTTTATTTCCTCTGATCTTTACACAATGCCTAGCACATAGTAGGCATTCAGCAAATGCTTTAAATTGAATTGTGGGCATGCCACAATTGTTGCCAGTAAAGGATCATACAATGAATGATAAATAAATATATACCAAATGTTTGTAGCACAAAATGTCCAAGTTGTCTTCTTCCTCTAGGTGCCAACGATACAGGCATGTAGAATGATGAGGGCTAACCAAGTTTTAGAGCAGGATAGGACTAGAAAATTACCAAGGAATTAGTTTAGATCCCATTGATTCCTCTTCTCTGTTCTTCCTCCATTCCCAGGTGTCAGAATCTCACATCTTTCAGAGGTCATATATAACAAAGAGGGGAGTAAATTTTGTCCATATGTCTTTCATTTTAATTTTTACTTTAGTTTTATTGGTGCTTGAACTGATTTGGACTAAGAAAGAGGTTTGAAAAATGTAATAAAGACATACTTTCCTGCCAAAAGGATTCTACCTAAGTATCAGTGGGAAGATATTCTACACTTTACCAACAATATACATGACATACTTCTTACTTTAAAAAAATCAGACTTTTGAGACCATTGGTATGGGATATTCCCCATGAAGAAGCTCCTTGTAATCATTCAATTTGTCAGGTGCCAATCTGCAACTTAAAGTCTTAAAAGAGATGCTCATTGTCATTGAGAAAATAAGTAATTTGCTATTGGTTATATAACAGACATGTGTCAGAGGTAGGAAGGAAGACTTCCTTTTTCCAAAGGTATATGTCTAGTGACTGTACCATACTGCCATTTTTTCTCATAATAGTGCATACTCTAACATTTAGTTGAAATTTGAAAAAGGAAGCGAGTACAAAATGGAAAAGGGATAGAAATGGTGTTGAAGTTGATCTTCTTGTATCCTACCAATCACTTAATTTAAAGGGTTCAAGCCTATTTATCTCTCTGTGTTAGTTGATAATTTGTGCCATTTGAAATAAAAACATTATTTACTTGAAAGAATATGATTTACTGAACTATTTTTTCTTCATAAAACAGTAAAATGTTCTGTGTTTCTCTTCAGAAACATTCTATACAGACTGGATGAGAAGACCCACCAGTTTTCCATACTCCATGAAGTTTGGGAGCAAGACAAGTTACATCTGTCAAATGAGACCCTTCAAGCAGCCCTATCCAAGGTGCTGAACAGCATCAATTCAGCTCAGGTTTACCTCAAAGCAGGACTTGATGTATTTGAGAGTGAGTTGTTGGGAAAGAACTGAGAAAACTCCCAGCATTTTTAAAAGTTTGTTTACAATTCAACAAGCAAAAGCTCTTGTCTGACCAGGATTTCTGTGAGGTTAAAGGCTTTTTTAAAATAAGTTTTCAACTTGTCTAAAAGTACTATTGTGTGTAAAAATGTACATGAAAAAGAGCCTTTTGCACATTTAATATTTTTCATATGTCTACATTTTGAAATGTGTAAGAGCAAGTTATAGAATTAACACTTAAGATTTATCTTTTAGAAAGAAATCTGCTGTATTTTTATATATGTGTTGAAAAAAATACTACATTTTGGGGACCAAAGCCCAAAAAGTTCTGGACAATCTTTGCTCCTGTGGATGAAACACATAGGAATGTTATTTATCTCCTTCATGTAAGCACTATTAATGACCCAATTTCTAAAATAGAAATGGAGAATTGATAAAGTTGCAGTTTAATTTCAATGGTAAGTGTTTTTATGAAGAATTCAGCTGTTTTGACCAGTTGACCAAAAACTCCTTTGAATGTTTCTGTTTGTGAAATGAAGTGCCTGATCTTAAGACAACTAGATGTAGTAATACACTGGTTTCAGAACTATAGTTTTCAAGTGTTACCAATTAAAGAGCCATAAATAGTCCAGGGAAACTCATGAGGTATATCTGAATGGAGCAATTTAGATGCAAATTTTCCTTAATAAGGTATATAGTAACTGGTTTTGAACTTTCTTATTTGCCTCAGTTAAGTTTGTAAGAATGTGAGAAAAAGGACAGATCTTTTGAGAAAGGAGAACTGGGAATCCTGGACGAACCCAGTGTGACCTGGGGTCTCCCTTTAAAAGAATTCATCATTCAGTGTTCTTCTTATTTTAACTTGAGCAACATTGTTGTGAGGCATTTTCCCCAAGAACAAGTCAGAAGCATTTCTGTAGACATGAAGACCAAGTTTCTCTTGGAAAACAAATATTTTAGAAAGAAGAAAATTGTTCTCTCCATTACTAAAGAAAAGCAAGTCCCTGGGAATTAGCATGTTTGTTCTGACCCAGTGGAAATCATATTAATTTTAATGAAGGAAATCTTGGTAGTGGCTCCCCCAACCCCATATGAACTCCTTAATGATAGTATTAGGTGCTGATGACTCCAAACATGACTCTGGACAGGAGAATGTAATTTAGGGTGCAGTGGTTCTGGTACTAGCTCAATGTGGGAAATGGATAAGTTTTAGATAAGGCTTATGTTTCCTCTTCCACTTCCTCCCACTCTTTTAGAGCACCTTCCACTTTGCCCTGTTGTAGGAAATGCAATTTTATTGACAGATCTGGCTATAGCTGAGTATATAACATCTCCTAAATCTAGTATCCTTCAAAATCTCCTATCAGGTAACATTTTAAACCTCTACAGTATTTTCTAAGTCTATTTGAAAATTGTATTTCTCATATCAGATAAACTGATTCCATTTGGAAAACCTATTTTCAGACTATTTCATGTCAATTTCTTATGCCTAATGAAACACCCTTTTTTCACAAGTCACTTTATGTCAGATATCTAACTCTCAAATTTCCCATTCTAGCATTTTGTTGAATCCATGATCTTGGAAGCCTATATTTTGATTTCTTCGCTTTTAGTTTTTATTTTTCCATTATTTTTAGGTTTTAAAAAAATAGAATCATGAGAAGGAACGTAATTTAATTTAATAAAAGGAAGCTTAATCTCAATTATATTAAAAAATGTAAGGAAGTGATGTAGGTCAAGATCAAATTTCAACAAACATTTATTAAAAGCCTACTATGTATAAAGACACTTGAGATGTAAAGGCAAAAATAGAATAATCCCTACCTTTGAGGAGCTTAGACTCCACTGAGGAAATTCAGAATTTGAGGCAGTTAGCTGAATAGTTCAGTCCTGCAAGGGCAATTGCAAAGTGAATTATCCCAATGGATCCACTTTATTTTAAGAATCACTTCCTCCCTGAAAACAGCTTCCTAAAAGTGTTCCTTTGGAAATGTTTGTTTCTGCCATATTGGAGCCATTTTCCATAGGGAAGACCTGGAGGTTTGCCAAGTCAGGCTCCCTCCTTACATTATCTTCACTTCCTTCTCTTGTTCTTCCAAGATAAACATCACAACACAGGGGGAGACACAAGCTCAGGACACCTGGGGCCAAACAGCAAAGAACATTTTGGAAACACTCTCTTTGTGCCGGTATTTCTTAAATATTTAATCAGGTTCCTAGTCTTTCTATAGGGAAGCAGTTTTTTTTTTTTGTTTGTATTGTTGTCATTTTGTATTTCAGGTTGAAAGCGTCTCCCACTCTGGACTCATCTCTAAATAAATGTGTTATTCCTTTAAAGCATCGCCAGTAGAAAATCATCTGCTTTGAAAAAAAAATAAGAATCACCCACCACTCTAAATCAAATGAGGCACAGACAGAATAATCTAGAGATAACCTATATTATCCTTCAAATTTTTATGGTGTTCAGTATTTGAATGTAGGCTGTTAATTATGAATGATGAGCATGATTTTTATTGGTCCATTTAAGAGAATTCATAAAGAAACTTTAACTGTGATTAAACCAGATGCCAAACTGTTATATGAAATCTACAATAGATCTGTCTTTACATATAACAAAACTTGCTCAGGATCCTACCAATTTGATATTATTTGATTTTGTGTGTGTGTGTGTGTGTGTGTGTGTGTGTGTTCTGCAGAAACAAGAGGACTGCTAACTTGGACACATTAGGAAAATAACAAGAACTGGGTTTTCTCCAAGTGTGAATAGCGTCTATTGACTCTGAAACATGTAAAGTTCTCTTCCTCTTAGCTCTGATGTATGATGGCTTCCAAACACATCTCCACCAATTCAGTCACACAAAAGCCATTACTATGTAACAGACCTGGGAGGTGATTTTACCTAGGATCTTCTAAGTCAGACTTTTCAGCATCAGGTCATCAATTTTAGATCTAGAATGAATTACAATACAGTCTTCGCTCCAATTCCCTTTCTTGAAGTAAGTCAGAGGTAATTCTGTTTTTAGGAAAGGACAACTGAGGCCAGAGAGATTCACTTGCTCAGTCATATGCTTAGTCATGTTGAAAGGCAATCTAGAACTCATATATCCCATTTTTCATGCTACTCTGCCTCCCAGAGAAGCAATGGATATCATCCCCCTTGAGTTCTTTCCCTTTGTTTATACAGCCATTCCACACCCGCTGAGCACAGCTGAACTGCTGTCTCATATGATGGCAAGTTCCTTGTCTGTCTGTAGCCAGGCACTTACACAGCTACCCCCAGAGAATTCAGATGAGGGACATGTGAAGGATGTGTGCTAAGGAGGCCACATTACTCCTGCCCTACCAACTGGGAAGGGGAGAATCGAGCTAAGGGCTTTCATGTTAGAGCAAGTTGGCTCAATATTATCACGACCATCTAAATTACTTTTGGTTCCCATCCTTATGTATGTATTATTTAGTGACATAGGTAATGGAGTTATACTACTAGAATATCAAACAGGTCTCAAGGCTTTGGGGCTAACACATTCTCAGTGCCAACACATTTTACTGAAAAGAAAAATGGGCATAGTCAGCCAATGACTACATTTAGTCCAATCTTTCCAACACAGTCACTACCAAAAGTGATCAAAAAGCAAAGAGGCAAGTCTCATGTTCTTGGTAGTTGATGACTAACAGATAGGTAATGACTTCTCAACTCTATCTTAAACACGAGAGAGAGAGAGAGAGAGAGAGAGAGAGAGAGAGAGAATTGCAGATGTAGATACAAGCAAAAAGATATCTGTGTGTACTGTTCAATGTCACAAATTTACAAAAAATTAAGATGAAACAAGCAACCACAAAATTTTACTTGATCCTCAAACACATAAGTAGGCTGACCTAAGAGTCTCAGAAAAATTACACCCAACCCTAATTTTGTAACAAAAATGCTTACATGCTCCTAGGCATCTATGTTTTCCTCAATGTGGGACTTCCTTTTAATGATACAGAACATAACACACCCATGCCTTATCCATCCTCTGCAGTGCTGGTTTATGTCTTTCCTCTAGTTCACTACCAGCAGACCATTCAATGTGTTGAAGGCATTTGTTCCTTTGCAAAGATACCAATGGAGTTCAAGAGCAGTCCATCAATTATCTCCTGCCTACATTGCTTTCCCAGTCCATCTTCTTTTTATTTTTGTTCATTCATTTCTTTGAAGACATCTCATATTCCAATTCTCTATCTCTATCTCTTTTTGTGATATGTGAAAACCAGCTCACACTCACATGTGCCTTTCCATTGCCCCTTGAATGATAATCATTTTCATTTCTCCAGTCAGCATTTTTCCAGGACACGTTGAACTATGAAACAAAATCTTGTAACATCCTGGTTTTTCAAAGCCCTAGAAAAGCACAAACATTTTGATCCCCCTTATTGTTAAAAAAAAAATTATATGTCCATGTCATTGTTATTGAATTTAATTTAGTTGGAGAATGATAAGTATGGAAGGTCAAAGAATAGAATTAGCTTAATCACAATCACTATCCACGACCTATTGTAATCACATCAATAGTCACTCTATTCAATTTATTATCTTTACTGAAAACTAGTGAATAAACTCTTTCAATAAAATGGTGCCTTCAGATAAGATCCTTTACATCTAATCTGAAAAATTCTTGCCTAAAATTCCACTTTGCCTTGAATTTCAGAGGTTAATATGTACAGTATTATGATCTGTCGTGCCACAGCACAGTTTTTTACTTCTGAACTTGTGAAATACACTATCATTAGAGTGGCGAGATAACCCACCTCTGATCCACTGATGCATGCCAGAGTTCTTGTCTTAATAATCAGTCCTCAGGAGTTGTGATTAAAAACAAGATTAGCATCTAGTGTCCAGCCCTCTGGAGAGATGGAGGCACTGCTCTTAGTTAGCTAGGCTGGGCTTTCGATGACAAATAGGTCAGCCCTTGAAGCTCTTCCAGTGCGGTGACACCAGCCAGAGCTTGTAAAGTGCTGCCTCCATGCCACCATTAAGCATTGGATCAGGGCTCCACAGTGTATGCCAAAGTAATACTACGGTCTGTCTATTTAAAAATGCTTCAGTCACACTTTCAACTAACAAGAAGAAATAGATTTTAAATGATCATCACATGAAATATGGTAAAAAGGAGCAAAACTTTCATTTTGCTTATGATAAAGTCATAGAATATCAGAGTTGGAAGGGATCTCAAAGGTCATTTAGTCTAATCATACCTGTAACCTAAACTTTCATCTATAACCTCCCTGACAAGTATTTATTTATCTTTAAGTAGACTCTCTCAAATGATGGAGAATTCACTACTTAACAAGTATTGCATTCCGTATCAGACAAATCTTGGGGTTTTTTTAGACAATTTAAGCAATTAGTCCAGCATATTTTAAACAGTTGCTATGTGACAGGCCCTAAGATCACATTGAAACACAAAAAGAGACAGAATGGTACAAAGTTGGGGGGTGGGGTTGCTAGATTTTGAGCCCGAAGACCTGGATTCAAATTTTACCTCTGCTGCTTAAAATTTCTGTGACTTTGTGCAATTCAGTTAATTCCTGTGCCCCTCCGTTTCCCCTTTCTGTAAAAGGGAAGAGTTGGATAGGGGTTCTCATAAGTTCCATCCAGTTCTAAATCTGTAATCCTAAGATCCTATGAACTTAGTTTCATCACACTATAGGCACATGGAAGAGGAAAACTGAAGCAACTAATGGGGAGAACAAACATCAAGCCAGCTGTAAAAGTGAATCTGTGTTTATTGCAGCAATCTAAATTGCAAGCTTTATAAAAGGTTCATCAGAATCTGCTATTCTGAAGGCTATGGAAAACCTTCACAGAGTTCTAAGCACCCCATTAAGTATAAATGCATTTCAGTTAAGTATCTTGTGTGTATGTAATTGAGAATTTCAATTGGCATGAATTTGAATGAAGAATAGCAACAAAAGGACACTAAAAGAAAAATCAAGGCTTTTCAGCCATCCTTGGTCAACTTCAAGCTCCCTCTTCCCTCCTTGGGGTTTTCAATGGCTTTTCCCTACTCTAAGGTTGCAATTTTATCTATGCATAGAAAACACACTTATATACATATATGTAGCTATGTATATGCATGTTATACATTCATTACATTGAGCATATGCATTTATATTCCAGGAGGCAATACTAGGTTTTGTCCATCTCAGTCATTAATTGACCAAATATCCAGCTGAAATTTATTGTCCCTACTCTCATTCAAAAACATCAAGTCAACAAAAATCGTTATATTCCATACTAAAAAGGTGCTTGTTCTTTCAGTCCCAGCTTCATTTACAAGTTCTGGGAGGCTTCAGTGCAAATCCTGAGCCTCACTTATACTTCTCAAAAGAAGGAGCTTTCATTTTGTTATTTGGATCACAGAGTGTAGCTGAATGTCCCTCACTTGGTGGGTAACGGAAGCAATATTGGGGACAATTCAAGAGGGGAAACCTCAGGTGAGACTTGATACCAAATGCAATTGGCTTTTAATTTGTTTATTTTCTGACTCAATTATCCAAATAAATATACTTTCTGTAAGGAAGAAGGACCATCTCATCAACTCTGCTATTTATTAATATGAGGATATGAAGACAAAAATAAAGAGCCCCTGCCTTCTAGGAGCTTGATGTTGACTACTAAATTAAAGATGAAGAAAGCTGAACTTCATGAATGACTAAGAGTAGCAGCTTTTCAGAGAAGTAGTAGAAAGGCTGGTTTGGTAAACAGAAGATGTGGCTGTACGACTTCTACTGGGGTGACTTTGATGAAGTCATTTCCCATTTCTACCCATTAGCTCTCCTATGGGTCAGATTAGAGAGGACAGACCGAATGACCTCCAAGATTCCTTTCCCTTCTCCTTACGATTCTTCTGGAAAACACTGAAGTCAAAGAGAGAAGAACTCTAGTCAAGAAACATTCCCAAGCCTAACAGTACTCAGCTGAAGCCATGTGAAAACTTAACCTAACAAACACTTACAAGAGTCTTCCTTTTAGGGCAGCAGAAATTTGTTTTGCTGGGACTAATTGAGATACACCCTCTCAATCCCCGAAGGACCACACCGGTGCCCGGAGTAAGCCATATGTCATGGATGATATTCCAGCAAGCTCAAGAGATTAATATCCAGCCATTATTATGAATTATTCTGTTGCATTGAGTTAATGTGGCTCTTTTGTTCTAATTAAAGTACCAACTTGGCATCTGAATAGAAGCTTAACCAGTACAGTTAAAGTTCTATGTTAATGAACTACATATTTTTTTTCAATTAAAATGCCTAATTAGTTAATTATCTAGCAGACTTAGTAAATAAGAATGCTCAGCAACTTCAAGAAGCCCCTTTCAATCCATCTTTATGCAAATAAATGGTGTTTGGTGTCTTTATTCTCATTTAAATCTTGTTCTCCTGTGCTAGTGCTATTTTTGTTATTTTCCATGTATCTTCTAGATTAACAAATCAGAATAAAGAGCTAGTTTGCTGAAGCATTCTCATTAGAAGTTTGGCCTTCTGTTTCAAAGCTTTGGAATGATTTTATTGCAAGATATCTCCAAATTGTTGGGGAAACTGGTATGGGATGGAGGGGGAAAGCATTAATTGTGGAATCAGAGATGTCTCGGATTCAAATCCTGACTCTGGCACTTATTTTCTATGGAGCCTTGAGCAAGATATTACTTACCCTCTCAGCGACTCAATTTATTCATTTATAAAAATGAAGGTATTGATTTTGATGGACTTTGTGATTCCTTCCAGCTTTAGATC
This sequence comes from Gracilinanus agilis, assembly GCF_016433145.1. Lineage (NCBI taxonomy): Eukaryota > Metazoa > Chordata > Mammalia > Didelphimorphia > Didelphidae > Gracilinanus > Gracilinanus agilis. The sequence goes on from NC_058132.1 coordinate 675,753,537, forward strand.
CATGATCCAATCATCTTCTGTTTTCTGGGGAAGCTCTACAGTAATGTAATTAAAAGTTCACCTACTCACCCCCAAAGAGATCACAAATCATTTCTTTTTAGAAGTCCCAAAAGATTTTTCTTCAATCATTGAATATTCATGTACAACAGGCAAAGGTTTAATAATACTTGTGCCCAAAGCATCAATCTTCCTTAGTGGACTCTCACAGAGAATATGTGTGGACTTATTTTAATGATAATGGGAAAATTCTCCTTGGTATTTAACTGTGATTATTTTTAAAGGCAGCCTGACAAACTTGAGGAAAACTAACTAGTAATATGGACAGTTGCTTTGTGCAATGTTTGTACGCAATGATAATTTAAACCTTTTGTTCATTATTTAAATTGTATATGCAGACCAACACTTAAAGCTATGATTTCAACTCCAGAGCATGAAAAAATATAGCCAAGAGTGTGGTAATACACAAAATAGTGGCAGTATTCCAGAATTAGGGGGAAATCTTTATATTAGCCAAGTAAAAATCAAACTCAATGACTTCTTGTTTAAGTTAGTTTCTTAAAAGGCTTCAGAGAGGTATCTAAATCCTTTTTTTCTGCATGAATTTCTTATGTTGAAACCTGCTCAAAATAAGTGGACTACCAGCTGGAACTGGGGCATCATTTTATATTTATAGTTTTTCATTGCAGTCATTATTGGTTGTATCTAAAATGGGAGTGGACTCTATAAACTGATAGCTAAATAGGTGCCTGTGAATGTCTCATTAAAATTCAGGAGTTTATTTCTACCCTTCCATAATCTGTTACTATTCAATGCTACAAACTTTTAAAAAAATGATGGATGGAGCAGCAAGGGGATTTAATGCTTTCCACTCCAGGCAAAGGTGAGATCAAGCAGTACAAATTCTACTTTTTACATCCAGCTCCCACAACAACCTTTAACATTCCTGGAAAAGTACTTTATAGTCTGGAATAGTAAAGAATATGGGAGCAGGATGTGCCATCCAAGTAGATGAAAGAAATAAATATGTTATACTTCAATTGCATTATAATTTGCATTACCATTTTTTAAAATGACAAATAAATGAAGGCATATTCCTTTCAGTTGGATACTGATTCATAAATGAAAAATATATACATACAATGGAATGAGTATGTTTAAAGTAAGTATTTTAAATATCTATACATTAAATGGACAAAAAATGTTATGGTGTGTTTGTTTTTTCTCTGGCATGACGTGCCACCCTGCTGTTTCATACATAAGCTACAATAGCAATTAGTGTTTCAGATGAATAAATTGTTCTCACTGAGGAAAGGAGGATATATTAATAATAAGAGGTAGCTCTTCAATAGTGTTTTAGAGTCTACAAAACCTTTTACATGCATTTTCTCATTTAAGCATAACTTTGTAAGGTACGTGATGCAGGTAGGATGATACACATCTTACAGAAGAGGATACTGAGGCATGGGAAGTTGAAGTGACTTGGCCATAGCTTATAAGTATTAGAAAAACCCAAACCCAAGTCTTCCAGAATCTGAGTCTAGCACTCCAACCACTATGCCCTTGTATAGTTCCATTATGATGAATGGATCGGGAAAAATAAAGCAGGAATGAATTTACTTCTCCAGGAAAATCTTCCTTTATTGTCTCACTGTGATCTATAGGTGATCTATACGAACTTAGAAGGCTAAGTTCGTAAGGCACAAGTTCTAGAAGGTCCTACTAACCTGGACTTTGAATACCAAATCTATGACACAGTAGGTTTTCTAAGGTCTGACTAGGCTCAGTTTATACCATAGGTAGTCATTATAGAGGAAGGATTTTTTAATAATGATAATTCTCAAAAACAATCTACTAAGCTATAAAGGAGTTGCTATCTATTTAGTTAGAGGATATGACTACATCGATGAAATCACAGATTCTTGGAGGGTGAAAGAAGAAAAGGTGGTTTATTGGGCATAAAGGAGCCATTCCCTTGCTAACAATGTCACTTTTTCAATTATTTTTTGGTTTTGTATACATGAGATCAAGACATAGTTTTGTAATATCTTCTAATAGTTATTCTAAATCAGTGTCTCTAGTTGTGTTTTTTTTTAAATAATAAAGGCTGATATTATGAGGAAAAGTAATATTTTAATTAAGGCCATTGTTGGTTAAAAAAATATATAAGACCATGTGCATGATGAAGCTACTTCAAACCACCAACCATTTTTCTTCCCTCCACCTGGCTGCTTCACACAAAAGAGAGCACGAGCCCAAGCTCTGATTTAAGTCACACTCTGCATTGGTTCACATTGGTTGACATCATCACATCAGAAACCAGAAACCCATTGAATCATGGAAAATATAGTTTCAAAGTGTCTACAGGAAGTTTGTCATTTAAAAGCTCAAATGAGCCCCAAATATCTCTAAATGGAACCCCCAGAAATTTCTAAATAACACATTTCACCCCTGAGATCCAGTGAAAAAGACTGGTCTTTTTCAGTGGATCTTCTAAACATAGTCAACTTCTAAATTATAGGAAATTGGGGATAAAAGAAAAGATGATAAAAACTAGCTGTATTGACAAAAAGCCAATTTGGGGCAGTCCCCTATTGGCATAAGAGTGTACATTCAAAACAAATACATTCAACTCATTCAACTCCCCATAGTTCAAATCAACTGCACCCCAAAGTTCAATTTGGATCTTCATGATCCAGTGAAGGCTCTTCAGGCATCTTCATGGTGTCTTCACCAAACAGGTTCGTTGTCTGGATTCTGGGAAGATGGCAAAATCCTTATTCTGAAATTACTCTCAAAAGAATTTAAACTTTACGTTATAGATTATAAAACATACATTTCCTTCTGAGAATTATACATTACCCCCTGACATTATTTCTAAAAGAGTTAAAATATTTTTTTTACATTATAGTTTATAATACAGACATTATGATTATAAAACTTGTACCTCCCTGAGATGCTTTACTAGGAATTTAAGTTAAGGGGAAGTCTGGCCTCTAAAGTGGTAGAAAAGCTACAACTCCAAAACTCAAACACCAATTTAAAGCCCTTTGGCATTGGCATAGAACTTCTTCAATTCATGGTCTGCATGGCCCTTTGCTCCTTGGCACTTTGCAGATTCTCAGTCAGCCTTCATGACCTTGTGACTCTTTTAGCACTTCTCCTGGAATCAGACAGAGAGATATTAAATCACAGTCCCACCATATTTATCAATAATTGGCAGGTTACCATAGTCTCAGGCTTTTCAGGTATGCATTAATAATATAGCAAATATATATATTTGTATTAAGCTTATGTCACTGTAAAATAAAAAAAGATTAACTTTAAGTACAAAATGAAAAAAAAAGGTAAAAATAAATTTCTCTAATTAAAAAAAAAATAAAAGGAAAAGCAATAAGAAAATTTTAAATTCAGGGAAAAAAATACAATACTCTCAAGGATAAAAAATGAGGGAAAAGAACACATATTGCATTGCACAGGTAAGGAAGAAAAATAAAAGAATGTTTTAAAAAACAAAAAAAACATATAGCTTAGAACTAGTGAAAGGTTTTTTCACCCCCCAAAAAATGAGATTCATTTCCTGGTAAGCTTTTGCATGAACTGTGAGTGTAAATGGGTTTTACAAAAAAAGAAGATTCACAATACACATTCAAATAAAGTACCATAATTTCTAATAACACATTTAAAGACAATAGTAAACAAACCATTATTATAATCACTTGCTATGATGCTTTAAAAAATCGTATACTTGTTACAAACAAAACTTGGCTAAGATATTTTCTCAACAAACTCTGTTACTGCCTCCATAGCAATTGTGGGGCAGAGTCTAAAAAGAAATCTGATTTTAAAAAAAAGACCTTCTGCATCTAAATTATCCTTAAGAATTCTAGATCCTTCTGATAGAAAAGCAGGCTAAGACATATAGACTAAAACAAGTATACAGGAGCTCTCCTGGCTTCCTGTTTAAAAAAAAAATATATATATATATATATATATATATATATATATATATATGTATATA
>NC_058132.1:675757925-675779003 GCF_016433145.1 Gracilinanus agilis
GAGAGAGAGAGAGAGAGAGAGAGAGAGAGAGAGAGAGAGACAGAAAGAGAGAGAGAGAGAGACGAATGGATGACAGACATATATTAAACACTCTTTGCCTATCACTCTGCTAAGTGCTAGGAGTTTAAAAAAAGTAAGAATCAGAAATAAAGTAGATGTCCATCAATTGAAGAATGGCCTATAAATTGTCGTATATGAATCCAATGGAATATCACTATGCTGTCAGAAGTGATGACTTGAATAAAGAGAAGCAGGGAAAGATTTACAAGAGCTGATGCAGAATGAAGCAAGCAGAGCCAAGAAAGCAATATACACAATGACTACAGCAATATAAACAGAAATAACACCCATAAAAAAATCAAAAGTGACTGTTGCAAAATTACAAAGAAAGAAACATGGCCAGGAAGAAGAGAAATAAGAAGATGTCTTCACTCATTTCCTTTGAAGAGCTGGGAGGTTTGTGATATTTTATATATATTTTCTTTTTCTGATGTATTGATCAGTTTTGCTATTTTTCCTCTTCCTGTTTTCCTTTAAAGATATTATTTGTCATATGTATGGCTTAGAAGGAAAGATACATGGAGTAATTCCGATGATGTGAAAAACAGAAGATTGAAATAAAATTTATTTATAAAATGCATACAATACAATCCCATCCTCAAGGTGTTTAAATTCTAATAAATGAAGACTAAACATAAAGGGGAAGATAAAGAAGACATGGTATAATGATAGAAGAGGAGAGTGGTATGGGCATCTAATTCTGGGAAAGATAAGAAATGTGGCTTGATATCTCAACTTGCTTGGGTGCTGGAAATTAGGATGATGGTTTAAAAGTAGGTAGCACATGAAGAAATGGTTAGGTAGTGTAAGAATGGGATTTGTGCAAGGTGGATGGGACAGGAGGAGCCAGAGAAGGAGTGGCTGACAGTTGGTGACAGTTGGTGACAGTTGGAAGGAGGAAAGGAGAGGTCTTCTTCCAACAGAGGTTCTCCAAGGAAGGAGGAGAGGTTCCGAGGAGGACATCCCAGCTCGGAACCAGTCCTGAGGGCTTCCTGAGGATCTTTCTTTGGACATTGAAACTGGGATTCCCTGGTCAAAGGCATCCCATCGCATCTCACCCAACAAGACTTCAATCATAGAGTTAGCTAAGTGTTTGGACTCCATTTTGGGAGCAATCTCTGAGGCTCCTTCTCCCTTACCCATATTTGCTGAGAGACCCTTTCTGGTTTGACTTGCAATTATAGAAAAGGATAGAAATAAGAAATAGAAATAGAAACTGAAGGAGAAGAGGTGAGGGGAGATGCTTAGAAGTGGGAACCCCAAAGGTTCCCACCCAAGTGTCAGACCCCATTGAAATAGAGAAGAGGGCACCCCAAAATCCCTCTGCCCTTCACTCCTTTCCCCAATCCCTATATTGATATTAATAAAAGACATTTATTAGTCAGATAGCATTCCAGAGTGCCTGAGAGACAACGAGGAGGGGAGGGGAACCACAGCTTGGTCTGGCTACCTCCATCTTAAAGCCAGACCAACCGCTGTGAAGTTGACTGACCTCGGGAGAGGCTTGTGTGAACCCTGCTCTCATTCTCATTCAGAAACTATTGGGGTCCCTCATACCTCATATTAAAGGGAAGCCTTGCCCCCAACTCCTATGGGGTGTCATGACCATCCAGGTTACCCATTTTCAGGGTGATACCCCCTCGAAGTCTACTTCAGTGCATATTCGGTGGAGGGGAGAGCTAGAAGAGAGTCTCACCCCATAGACTCTCTCTATCTCCCCTCTATTATAACATTGGTTTCTGTCTCTCATTATTATTACAGGAATGACATGAAAGCCTGATTCCTTAAAAGTGAAGTCTTAGAGGGGCCCATTTAAATTTCAAATGGAATTATATCTAATAGTAAACTCTCACTGAAAGTCTAAAGGAAATGTGGAATAGTTATTTGATAGATTTATTAGAGAGAAGATTGTTCAAAAAATGTTAAATGATTATTAAAAATAATTTAAAAGGTTTACATAGTACTACCACAAAAAATGTGTGAAGCACAATAACAGCCAGCCAACATTTGTTAATTATATGTGTATATGTATTAAAGAAGTAGGAGGAACTGGTCCAGATTGATTTACAAATGAATTTTATGACACAATTATGAAAAAAGTAACACCTATTTTCCAGAAAGTGTTCGTAAAAATAAAAAAAATAGGTATCTTTAGTGAAAATGATATTACCTTGATCTCCAAGTCAGGGTGGGATTAGGCAGAGAAAGAAAGAAAATTATACATGAAATAATCATTAATATCTTTTGATGTAAAATAGATACATTATTTAAAAAAACGTTATTTATTCTAGATGAATGCTGAGAGATCCCTGCATGAGATCAAGGTAAAAAAAAAAAAAAAGCAAGATACTGTAAAAGTGAAATTTGGAAAATGCCATCTAAAAAGTGTATATATTTCTATGGACAGGGGAAATGTATCAAAACTACATTTCCTGTGATCCAACATGGTCCAACTGGTTTCCGTTTCCAGGTCTTTGGGCTTGGGAAGGCTTACGTCTTGACCCAGGGAAGAGCTTAAATCTCCTGGGTTAGGAGGGAGTGGCCTCTCTTTGCCAGTACGCTCTTGGCCAGCAGACTCGAGACAGTAATGGAGGCGGCAGTTTTGAATGCTTACAAGCGTGTGGTCTGATAACTTTATCTATAAACATGGCTTTAATTAAATTAATAATATTTATATTTATACCAGCCTTTATCATTTTTCATATTAATAATACTCACTGTCTCCACATTTAAAGAAATAAACATAAGCAAACACAAAAAGAGAAAATTTCATTAATTTCCAGTTGATGTGAGGATTTAGTTACAGGATGCTAAGGAATCAATAAAAATAATGTCTTGGTAGCTTCAGTGAAGTGCTAGGATAAAAAATAAATCCAGTAACAATAATCTTTTATGTATATTACTTATAAAACATGAAGAAGAGATAAGGGAAATTCCATGTGACACAAATGCATTAAACATCAGGGATTTAACTTACCAAGGCACATAGGACTTAAATAAATTCAACTGTAATTCTTGCAGAAATCAAAGAAGGCTTAAGTAACTGGAGAGATTTTCAATGTTCTTATCTCAGTTGCTCCAAATAGAAAAATGACTAACCAAATTGCAATACAAATTTAATGCTGCACCTATCACATTACAAACTTGATTCTTTCTAGAATAAGGCAAGGTATAAATTGTAAATAAGACAACATATATAATTTCAAATGGAAGAAATAAGAGGTCAATGAAGGGGACTAAGAGGTAGAAAAGAATGAGTCTTGCTACCTGACCTCAAATTATATTATAAAGGATACTAATAAATAATATTACATATTATATTAAATATATATAAATGCTATATAATACATGTATTACATAAACAAAATTACCTTGTACTGGATATAATATTTTTAAATGAAAGTTGATCAGAATGAAAGGTTATTGCTTTGATGACAATGAAAAAGAGGAAAATTCATAATTAGGTATAAGAAAGGATCATAAAAGACAAAATAGATATCAATTACAAAAAAATTACATTTTCCTACCAGTAAAATCAATGTGGCTAAAAAAAATAAAATATATAAACATGAAATTATTTATTTAAATATATGATAAAAAGTATGACATTCAAGATAGGAAGCTTTTTTTTTTTCAAACAGGTGAAATATGGGCAGTTTTCATGAGAAGAAATATAAACCATCAACACTGATAATGTTCAAAATAGTTAATAATAAGATAAATATAGGTTATTGATACATTGAGGCATAAAATCAACCATCAAGTGAGTAAAGATGATTAAGTTTTGGAAAAGGCATTGATGGAGAGATTGTGGGAAGATAGATACATAAATTCACTGCAAAATCGTCCAATTTTTCTGGAAAATAATTTGCATTTTTACAAGAAAATTTATTTAATTTTTCTTAGCCTTTGAACCAGAGATTCTATTATGGAGATGCCGAGTCTAAATATCATCATCTTGCTCAAATGGGAAATTCAGAGATTACTCTGGGAACTGATTAGCATGGGAGCTTTGTCTTGATCTGTTTCTTACCTGGGCTGTCTCACTCATCCTTTGTCCATTGGTAGGTCCTCACTCCTTTGGATAACAATAACTGATAACCATAAAGCACAGTTAAGTTCAGAATATTCAAATTGAAGAGACTCACAAGCTTTAACTTTCCTGGAAGTTGGGATTACCATATTTGATGAAAAATTTCATTTAAAAAATTATTCACTTATGAAAAAGAACTGGAGTAGAAACACAGAAGAAAAACATATGATCAGTCATGTGGTTTGATGAGTACATGATTGGAGATTTTGACTTTAAATGATCATTCTATTGCACATATTAATAATATGGAAACAGGTTTTGAATAATGATGCATGTATAACAGTAGAATTGCTTGTCGTCTCAGGGAGGGGGGAGAAAAAGAATATGAATCATGTAACCATAGAAAAATACTCTCAATTAATTAATTAATTAAGTGGAAATTATTCATAGGAACAGTAAGTATGATAAAAACTGAAATATACATACATATGTATAATTGTGTGTATATATTTAGACACATGCACATATACATGTTTCAGAAATAGCTGAACAGATTATAGTATATCAATGTAATGAGTATAATGAAATATGAATTAATATATTTTTTTAAAATATTAAGTACTTCTTATATGCCAAACACTATGCTATGTTCTGGGGAAATCTTTTAAAGAATAAAAGATTTAGAGAAACATAGAGGTAATGTGATACAAAGTGAAAAAAGCAAAACTTTTAAAAAGATTAAATAGTGGGTAATCATGTAAATAAAATTAACAAAGACAACCAAATTTTAGTGAAATATAGTGGTTTTATAGGATAAGGTTACATTATCAAAGTGAAGTCACTCTTTCTAGTCATCAGTGACTCAAAGGTTTTTAGGGAATGTCTTTATAAGGGATTTTAGATATCTGTTACAAAGTTTTCGTTATTTCCAAATGCATTAATAATTTATTTTTAGAAGAACAGGTCAGGCCAAGTGAACCCTTTTTGATAATCACTAGAGAAGTAAATAAAGAGAATAACTTGAGGGTAATGTTTTTACACTTTTTGATCTTTAAAATAAATATCCCTTTTTAAAAGCTAACTGATGGTTGAGTATAAATGGAATTGGGGTGCTAGTCACTAGCCCTTAATAGAATATCTCTGGTAAAGGAGGACAAATTAGTGAGTTGACTAGAGTTAATCATACTAGGGAAAGACACTCCAAACCCTCAGACTAGCCCTATGACAGAGATATGTAGCTTGCACCTGAGTGTGATCAAAACATATTCACTATGGATATAAGGAGAGGGCAAAATCTTCTTTTGGCATTTGTACTTTTAAAAAAATATTGCCTAACTCAGATAATACTGAGTACCCCTTCACCTGCAGGCATCATGCAAAGACTATCTGCAACTTAATGGAAATACGGTAGAGGAGAATCTTTCAAGTATTTAGATATGGGACTCTATATTCCCATATAATGCCAATGCTGTGTGATTCTATGATTCTGTGTTATGAACAAAATAGAATCTCAGTCAATATTTGCTAAGTAGATGATTAGGTTTGCACATATTCAGATGAATTCATTCCTTCTTAAAACTTAAAGAACTGATCGTGGTACCCTCTCTTCAAATAGTCTTGTTTATATTTGTTCAAGTTATTATACTTTATAATGAAAAAGAAAACCAATTTGAAATCCTCACAATCATTTTTGAGGACAAACTATCATATGTATATTTACCAACTACTGAGAATGTAGAGATGAAAATTGAAATACTGAAAATGCATTCTTCTGAGCTCCCTATCACAAGTTTCTCACCAAAGATGGTTTTGGCACCAGGAGTACAACAAGAAAAATATACTAATCCCTGCCTCTTCCTTTCAAGTCAAGCCAGTTTTTTCTTTTAAAAAAAATGTTGAAAACATCCTCAAGATTTTATAGGCTCACTGTATATAACTGGTCTCCACCATTAGAGCTCATTAACAGTGACTGTCTTTTTTCTTTCTCTGAATCCCCAGTGTTTAGCACTGTGCCTGGTACATAGTAGGTGCTTAATAAATGTACATTGACTGGCTGGCAGAGGAGATTAATGTTGAAGACTGCTGCCTTCAATTGTTGGTTGCCTCAGTATAAAATAGCCATGAGGAACTTAGGTACTGTCTGATGCTTGACTGGCAAACCGTGATGGGGATCTCAGGAAAGAAAATAGTTCAGGCATGAAGCTAATGTTAATGAAGTTCCTGAAGTTGATAAAGTTATTGAAGATTACTAGTAAACATCCACATAAGGTCAAGAAATAAATGAAGCCACCCAGCACAGTGGGTGGATTCTGTGAGACCAACTAATGGAAGGATATGGACAAGAGCTGCCCAAGATGAGCAGCTCTAGATGGGTTGGGAATCTTCATCAATAGTGGAAACAGCCACATTGATCAGATCATGGATATCATGGAAATATTGACATGGTATGAAAAATGTTCTTGGGACCATGACAGGGAGGGTCCCAAAGTGTATGGAGCACTGACCTCAGAGCTAAAGAGAACTGTCAGCACCATCTCCAATACATACTGTCTATAATCAGTGATGGGCAAACTATGGCCTGAGGGCCAGATGTGGCTCCCTGAAATGTTCTGTCCAGCCAGGGCGACATTATTCCTAATCTGACGAATACAATGAGTACAATACAATGAAACTTCAAAAGAGTTGCCTTAGAAACAGATTGAGATGAGCATTTCCTTTCCTTTGGCCCCCTCTTTAAAAAGTTTGCCCATCACTGGTCTATATCACTAAACAAATTGTTATTATTTATTGACTAAATCAAAGCAAACTGTCAACCTACATTTGTAAATGGAGTTTCCTCTTCTTGGAGTTCCTTAAAAGAGTGAAATCACTGGTCCATTCATGATCTCCTATAGGACCGTAGATCAAAACCTACAAGGGACCTCAGAGGCTGTCTAGTCTGACCCCTGATTTTACAGATAAGAAAGCTGAGATGATGGCATGATTTGCCCTAGGTCACCCATATAGGAAGTATCAGAGGCAGGGTTTGAACATGGGTCCTCTGTCTAGAGAGTCAGTTGATTATACTTTGTTATTCCCTGCCTCCTATAGGCCATTTTGAATCAGAATTCTTACAAAGTCATCATAGCTGTTTCATTTGCTATGGAAAGCCAAGCATTTCTCCTCCTTCACCTCCCCTTCTCAAAAATACAGTTTCCATAACACATCCCCAGCTCTCTAATGTAATTATCATTTCTATAATCCTCTTCTCACCATTTATCCTTTTTAAAATCTTGTACTGAAAACTGTGCAGAACAGAGTATGAAGTTCTCCTGGGACCACTGAAGAAGGAATTAGTCTGTAATTCTGAATTAACTTTGCTTTGTAAAGTCAGAGCTGACTGGGGCTCCCTTTTCCTTAGGTGCTTCTTCCATCCCTGAAGCATGGAGCATGAAGGAACCTAACTAGTAGCAGTGCAATCACTATGATCTTATTTAATCTCCTCTGGCATCTCTGATGGCTGTGGATTTCCTGCCAGTTCACTTATGGTCAAGGACTAATGGGAGAGTTTTCTAGAAATGGAAAGAAGCACAGGCAGGCGAGATTAGTGAGAGAAGCCTGTGGAAGATATGGAATAGCAGCAATTGCTGAGAGATGGAAGGATTCTGGTGTGATTGTGTAAGAAAAAGGGGGAAATGAATTAACACTTATTACTTTCATCACATTGAGTGAAATACATGTAGTGAGGAGAGACAGGCAGGTGTAATGGGAAGATTATTATATTTAGAGTCTGAGGACTTGAATATGAATCCTCGCTCTGTAACCTTACCTGTGTGACCTTAGACAAGTCACATCACTTCTTTCAGAAAGTTTCCTCATCGGCAAAATCAGAAATTTAGATTAAACAAGCCCTGGTTCACTTCACCTTGAAAATCTAAGGATCAGCCTCTATCTCAATAATTTACTAGACTATTATGTTCAGTGTGAAAGAAACATTCTCTTTGGAGAAAACTCCAAGTCCTCTCTGCAAACCACTGGCCTTTCCTTGTGTATTATATAAATCTTTATATACAGTAATAGTCTGGAAACCAAGTAATCTATCATATTTGATCAGGACAGGCATAAATCATTTATTCATGATTTACCATTCCTAACTTGATTCATTGATTCATCTCCAGACAAGACAAGGTCAGAACAGAGGGGGGGAAATGATTAAGCTTCTTGCCCTTAGGAGAGAGCAGCTCAACCAACAAATTCATCTTCACATCTGACCTCATGAAACTTGACACTAGAAGTATTGCAGGAATTGAAATAGCCCTCACTGAAGGTCCTTCAAATGGAAACGTCTCCATAAGTGTGTGAATAGAGAATGAAGGATTCCATGCTTTCACGTTATGGATAGCTTGAAAAAAAAAAGGACCATTTGATTCCTTGGATAAGAAATCTCCTGTAAATCTCAGGATTTCTCTTCCAATTCATTCTCATTTTAATTCATAGACTTCCTGTACTTTTCTCTTCTGCCATCCCCTGATACCCACCACAGTTCTTGAGTTGCTTCTTGGAGGAGACATAGAATATCATGGTGTTGTTTAGTCATCTCTGACCACATTTGGGGTTTCCTTAGCAAAGACACCATTTCATTCTCCAGCTGATTTTATAGATGAGGAAACTAAGGCAAACAGGGTCAATTGACTTGCCCAGGGTCACAGAGCTAGTAAGGTTCTGAGGCCAATTTTGAACCCAGGTCTTCCTGATTCTAGCCCAGCTCTCCATCTACAACCCCACCAACCTGCCTATAGAGCAGGGGTCAGCAACATATGGCTCTCAAGCCATATCTGGCTCCACCTTCTGACTGGCCAGTCCAGGCAGAGCCCCAGGATGTGCCCCAGGGGGCCCCTCAGCCCCCGCCCCATATTCCAACATCTTCTGCCTCCATCCTCCTCCTTCCACAGGCGTTTATGGCTCTCATGGCCCAAAAGGTTGCTGACCGTTGCTATAGAGTATCATATTAAAATCATAATAAAAACCATGACCCAGTGGAAACCTGGGTTTTAAGTGCTGCCTATGATTCTGACTAGCCTTGTGACCATGGACATGTCATCTCCTTAGGCATTCGTTTCCTGTCTGCAACAGGACAGCTTTGCGCTCTCTGCACTCAGAGGTCACTTTCAGCTCTGTGTCTGTGATCTTCCGCACTCTTCTCACTAATGAATTTTGGAGTTTGGGGGAGTAGTGGGAAGCCTTGGTGCAGTAGCCTTGAAGAGGTGTTGGCAGCCAGCCTTGAAAGACTTGCTCTAAAAAGGGGGCAGCTCCAGCTGGCTCACCTCAAGCCCGACTATCGCCCCAGGATTCGCATTAGAAAAACAGAGAAATATAGCATCCTAGTTCTAGGAATGGAAGGAGCCTAAGAGGCCACCTGGTCCAATCACTCATCCTGCAGATTGGGAAATTGTGGTACCCTTTACTACATACACCTGTCATGTAGGTAAGGAAGGCTGTGCCTTTGTGAGTTGGGTGGATCCCAAAGACTGGTTAGAGGGACCAAGCTCAGCAGATCACACAAACTTCCACCGCACTTAATAGATGAGAGTCCGGAGGAGGGCAATGCAGACACCAGCTTCATCCTTCCCTCCTCCAGCAAGGTCTTTGCCTATTCAATAATCTACCTCTATAGATTTGGGAAGGGCAGGGGGACAGACTAAGCAAGCCTGCAATTTATCAAACAGCCAATTGAAGAGAATTGTGAACATGGGAGTTTTTAATTAAAGGAGATATGGGAATGTTTACAAGGCCAGGAGATGGGGCAGGAGCAGAATAATATTAAAGCATCTCTACCATGGAAAGCAGATAAATAAAGATAGCTCCTGTCTCTGTATTAAAAGCCAGAAGAGAATAGAGCCCTGAGAAGCAGACTCAGACAGGGTCTGAGGGGACTCCAAAGGGGCCATCACTTTTGATGTTTGGCATCTATCTTTGGGTATGACATTCATCACGGCAGAGTATGTGTTAGACCAGCCTTGGAGTCAGGACATATCTTGGTGCTGTGATGCTAGGAAAATCACATGACCTTGACGTTCTTCAAGACTCTAAATTACAGATGAGTTTATCTGCTGTAGTGAAGGGTCATTCCATGTTGAAAGTCCACTACAGTGAAGAAATCATGGTCAGGATCTTGCCCACTCTCCCCCACTCCACCCAAAAATATATAAAAAAATTAATTTATGTTTAATGTAATATTTATTAGATATAATTATACACATCTCCTTGGTCTCATAAATCTTAGTCTTTTCAATCTTCCTGCTGTGCACATAAAAATCATTCTTCTGCAAGCTCCTGGTATATAAGGTATGGTCAGAAATTATGAAAGCAGTTTCCAAGGCGAAGCTGTTAGCTGATTTCCTGTCTCAATGAGAAAGAATCTACCTCTTGGTCTTAATCATTTTCCCCGTTCTGACCTTGTCTTGTTTGGAGATGAATCAATGATTCAAGCATGATCACTGTTACATTGTATATTCAATGACTCAATAAGAAAAAAATCTATAAAATGAGGGCTTCAGGCCAAGGAGATCCCGAAGGTCTCTTTTAGCTCTAAATCAAGGATCCTAAGCATGAATTGTTGGGCAAACTCTGCCAGCATACACTATGGCCAAAGTGGAGAGATGCTAAAGCTGCAAGTCTCCTGGAAAGCGTATAAATGAAGCACAGGCCATAGTAGGATGCTGGGTAACACTTACCTTCATGTTTTAGGATGATGGGTAGCTTACTTGTGCAAATGATGGGAAAATATTCTCTGATCATATAAAATTTTACCTTTTCAGTAGCTCCAGGGTAATCCAATAATCAGTGATAGTCACTTACACTTAGTGCTCTCGATGAATCAACACATTTATTAAGCACTTACTATGTGATTTCTCAATTCCCTTTATTGGATCAACATCCATTTCATTCCTTCTAACTATGAGCATTCCTCAAAGTTATATCCTGGCCTTCTTCTCTTTCTATATTCTCTCTCAGTGACATCATCAGCTCCCATGGGTTTAATTAGCTGAGAACCATACAGATGTCTCCAGATCTATATTTCCAACTCTAGTTTCTCCCCTAAGAGCCCTGCATCACCAGTCAGCTAATGTGCATTTCAAACTGGACGATCTGTCGACATCTAAAATAAAACATGTCCAAAACAGAATTCATTCGTTTTTCCCCAAATCTACCCTTCTTCCAAGCGTCTCTATTTCTGTCAAAAGGCACCATCATTTTCCCATCCAGCCAGGTTCTTAACCTCTGTCACTCTCAACTCTTCATTTCTTCGTCATCCCAGAAATCTAAGCAGTTGGCAATTTTTGCTATCTCTAACTCCATATTCTCTACCCTCCAACCATTTCTCTACTATCACCTAAATTCAGGCCCTCATTGACTCTGATCTAGGTTACTTTAATGATTTCCTAATTGATCTCGCTGCCTCAAGTATCTTTTCATTGTAGTCCTTCCATTTTTCAGCTGCTAAAATGACTTTCTTTAAACAGAAAAATAAGCATGTAATTCCCTCCTTAAAAAACTATAATAGCTATTACCTGTAGGATAAAATGAAAATTCCTGGTTTTAGATTTTAAAGTCCTTCACAACACAGAACCAATATCTTTATCCAGACTTATTTTATATTACTTCGTTCCTTATATTCTGTGATCCAGTCAGATTGTCCTCTCTACCCCTCACACACAATATTCCATATCTGTGACAGCTGAAATTTAAAACAACTGAGGAAACAAATGTTTGAGCTTCCAAGCATATAGATTTATTAAGCAATGCATCTCCAATGCATAACAAATTGGGATCAGACTTTCTCCGTTTAGCCCCCTGGGATCCTGAATTCAGGAAGAGACAGATTGCTATGCATTAAAAGAAAACAATTAACAGGATGCATACTGGGATAACAGATTAGGCTATCTGCTTTCTAAATAGAGGAAAGATCTGGGACTCTTGGAGTTGAGAGAGAGATGAGTGAATTTCAAGAGTGGGGAGGAGGAGAGTAAGGAGATGGATTTTCCTAGATGTGAAACAGAATGTCACTCAATTTCTATGATTAGCAAGCAGATAGAATTTACAGAAAAATAAAACTTCAATCTCAAAATGGAGTCTGTTTTACAAAATGGAGTTAGTTTGGTTCCCAAAGTTCCCATGATTCTCTCAATTCTGACAACTCAGATGAGACCAGATCACAACATGGGACATCTGGGATTCCAGACAAAATATGATTAAATGGACATTAAGAATGATTTACTAGGTTACAAGGAGAGGATGATATTTAATGTTAATATTAATCATTTTATTTCTTTGGCCTTTTGTTTCATGGTAGTTATACACGTTAAGTTTTCTTGGTTACTTCTGTGATATGTAAATCTCTCCCTCTCAAAATTAGTCTTCTGTGATCCCTCTAACTTATTTGGTCTGAAGTCTGACTTTGTTTACCTATAGAGTCTATTTAACAAGGTTTGTATATCATTATTCTTCTTGGGCTTTGTACTAGTACTAAACTATGCAGGAGGATGCTTCCCTGTGGTCTTTTCTTGGTATGTAATGTTGATAGTGAATATGAGCACATTAAAAACTTTAGGAATCTGACTTATAGATCAGCTATGATGGAGCTTGCCTCCTCTTCCCAAGAATCAAGGGAAGGGAATTGAGAGAATAGTGGGAATTATGTGAGCTAAACTGAATTTATTTTATAAAACTGACTGTTTTGAGTCTTAAATTTCATTTTCATATAAATTCTACCTGCTTCCTAATTGTGGGACTTAAGTGACATCCTATTTCATATCCAGAAAAGGCCATTTATTTGCTTTCCCCTCTCCCAACTTCAAAACTCACTCATTATCCTCCCAACTCAGAAATCCCCTAATCTCTCCTCCAATTGGAAACCAGACTACCTAATCTTAAATCTCATTTTATATCCTATGAATTGTTTTCTTTTAATGCATAAAATCTATCTCCTGCTGAATTTAAGGAGTTTTGGTCTTAATTTGTTATGCATTTGGCATACCTTGCTTAATAAATTGATATACTCAGAAGTTGAAACCTTTATTTCCTCAGTTATTTCAGATTTTGACCATCGCGTATCCCACCTAATTACTTTTGTTCTGTTTATCCTTATCTTGGAATTCCTTCCCTCTCTACCACTACTTTGTATTTTTGAAAGATTAAAAGGGCATCTTGGAATTCTGTCAGAGTCCTGGTTTGTGGTCACTTCAGGATAGAAATCCAGAAGATTACAGCATGACCTTTGAAAAGCACCTCTAGAACTTCAGCTCAGTGCTAACTGAGATACAGCATATAGGATGCAACTAGCATTTCACATTTGGATGTGGAACCAAAATATTATGCAGTAAATGAGCTAAGAGCATACTTCTGGGGCACTAGGAAGAAGAATGTTTGTACATTTGTACAACTGAATAGCATCGAAGTAAAATCCCACTGTTAAAATTAATTGATGCTAAGTGATAAAAAGAACAGGGACACTGGTCTTTGGCATTCCACTGGTGAGGGCTCAAGCTGACGACAGTAGATTAGATTTTAAATTCCTTGGGGCGAGATGTAGTAGCCTGAGTCTGAGAAAGTAAACCAGAGTTTACTTGCTATACGTTTATTAAACAAGAGGCTCCAAGCCTGATCCGGGGTGAAGAGGTGACTCAGATTCTACGAGGATTTATTGAAACTTATCATATGCTCAGTGCCCTGTTAGGTGAAAGATTTGGGAGCAGGGAGGGGAGAGAGTACAAAATGAAAGACAAAACAGTCTCTGCCATCAAGAACCTTACTTTTTTTTTTCAACCCTTACCTTCTATCTTAGACTCAATACTGTGTATTGGTTCCAAGGCAGAAGAAGGGTAAGAGGTAGGCAATGAGGCTTAAGGGACTTTCCCAGGGTCACACAGCTAGGAAGTATCTGAGGACAGATTTGAACCCAGGACTTCTCATCTCTAGATCTGGTTCTCTAGCCAGTCTGCCACCTAACTGCTCCCCTTAAATTCTTTTTAATGGGTAGATAAATGCAAAAGACTCTGGTCTCCAAGAGTATGAGATTTCCTGGGAGAAAAGATACGTACCCAAGTAACTCTTCTAAAAGGGAGAGAGAGAATTTCCTATAGCTGAGAGGTAAATATAAAAATTGACCAAAGTGGTATGAGAAATCTGAGAAGTAGGAGATTATTTCATCTGGGGTAGGGATGAAATAAGAG
Organism: Gracilinanus agilis; assembly: GCF_016433145.1. Classification (NCBI taxonomy): domain Eukaryota; kingdom Metazoa; phylum Chordata; class Mammalia; order Didelphimorphia; family Didelphidae; genus Gracilinanus; species Gracilinanus agilis. The sequence goes on from NC_058132.1 coordinate 675,772,230, forward strand.
AATAAACACTTATTATATAAATAATAAAGAATAAATAGAGGAACAAACACTTGAGCATGGTAAAAAGACCAATGAAGTGTCAGATTGATGACCTAGATTTGATTACTCTCTGACACATGCTAACTGTGATTAGGGGAGTCAATCAACCTTTCTAGACCTTAGTTTTTTCCACTGTAAAAAAATTGGACTCAATAAAATGTAAGACCGAGGCACATGTCAACATTCTACATGGTGGCCCTACAAGAGAGAATCACACAATTTTTAAGTTGTTGGGGATCTAAGATGATCTGGTACAAATTCTGTGAGTGTGTGTATCTGTCTGTGTCTGTCTGTGTCTATCTATGTTTCTTTAACAGATAAGGAAAATGGGTTCCAAAGAAGCCACACAGCCAACTAGATGCATCATAGAGCAGAAACAGCATATAAATAGTGAATATACTTCTGGATTTGGAGTCAGGAAGTAACAAGTTCTAATCCCAGCTCTGATGCTTACTAGCTGGGTGACTCTGAGCAAGACATTTCTCTTAGCTACTATTTAGAAAATGCTTGAAGCCTCAGAGGTGTCTGTAGTTTGTAGCAACTAAGAGGTTTTCCACTGCAACAAAAGCCCGGAATCTATCGATACAATCTATATTGTATACAGATACAGATCTATATTGATTCGACTCTTCCATGACCAGCACTTTTCCAAATGAGTGATAGCACAGGGAAGTTACATGAAATGCAGGTTTATCAAAGAAACATGTCTGACTTTGCATGAGAGGCTTCTGATACTCAGACTTTTTTGCTCAGACTTTATCTAGAATATTGTCTTTTAGGCCAGATTGCTAATTACAATAAATGTGTTTCTTCCTTGCTGTTTCAGAACAGCCAGGAGTACCAGATGTGTTAGCTATTATTTCTTGACTTCCCTATAGATCTCAAAATATTTCATAAAGATACTAGCCTGCCATCTGAGGAGGTTATTTCTACTTTTGTGTTACATTCGTTCTTTTACCAAACTTGTTATTCTTTTTAAACCCTTACCTTCCATCTTGTGTATTGACTCTAAGGCAGAAGAATGGTAAGGGTGGGCAATGGGGTTCAAGTGACTTGCCCAGGGTCACACAGCTGGGAAGTGTCAGAGGCCAGATTTGAACCCAGGACCTCCTGTCTCTAGTCCTGGCTCTCAATCCACTGAGCTACCCAGCTGCCCCCTAAACTTGTTATTTTTTTGACTCATTCATTATGGCAAACAACCCTTTGGAAGTGGGTGATGAATTCTCTTTTACAATCCTAATCATTTTGATCAACTACAAAATGTTATATTGTTAGAGAAAAACTTTGTCCATCATCTAGGCGTCTCCAAAGGTCCAGAAGTTTGATGGGTGCCAAGAAAATAGTTAAACCATAAGTTGAGCTTTCCACTTTCCACTGGGATGTTTTGATATATTGGCACAACCTCACTCATCCCATGTGTCACAATATTTAACGATGTGCCTCAATTTCCTTCCAACACATATTTTTCATTCTTAGTCTCTCTCTAGGTAAATATATTATATTATATATGTATATGTGTATAAACACACCTTATAAAACTGCTTCTCTCCCGTTCCCTTAAGAAAAGAGCTAAGGTGTCAATAGGCAGCAGAACTCTAATCATTCCCCTTTCAAAATTACCTAGTTGAGGACTGATTTGAAGTGAGAGCTATATTTAGCTGGATTTCTGAATATGCATATGCCCTACATAATTATTCAGGGTGGTAGAGGGCTAAAGCTCATTTCAATTGGATTCATCCCTCACTCCTTGCTTTGCATGATTTTCTGCTTTGCTTCAATTTGATAGTATTGATTTTGTAATTTTCACGTTAACAATAACGGTAGACCTGATCCTACCAATAAGAAGGATGTAATTATTTCGCTCTGTGAAACATGGAACTGCATTAACTCTTTCAGTTCACCAAGTGAACTCTTAAATGCCGTCCTAATTATATAATTAAATGTGATGTTAATTATATAAAAATATGTTATTGATGATTTTTACATCAGTGTCACTTCCCAATGAGTGCCCCTGGCTCCAATAAAACCCCTTCTGGTAATAAATAAACTCATACATTGCTGATGTCCAACAACATATGAGTCATTCTACATTTATAATTCACAGTGGTTAAAGACGTCTATGTTTCATTATTAGTCTTCTAAAGCCATAGTTGGTCACTGCATTGATCAGATTGCTGGTGTCTTTCAGTGTTGTTTCCTATTCTATTACTACAGATGCAGATCTATCTATAATACTCTAGATGTATGTAGATTTAAGCTATAGATAAAGAAAAATAGATATATACTATAGATAGGCAAATATCTATAGATATAGTGTATACCACAAGTTCTTGTTTTTTTGTAAAACTTTTACCTTTTATCTTAAAATCAATACTGTGTATCAGTTCTAAGACAGAAGAGTGGTAAGGGCTAGACAATGGGCATTAAGTGACCTGCCCAGGGTCATACAACTAGGAAATAACTGAGATCAGATTTGAACCCAGGATCTTCCAACTCTAGACCTGGTTCTCAGTCTACCAAAACACCCAGCTTCCCTCTATACTATGAGTCCTTCACCTATTTTTAGTACTCCTTTGACAGTCTGATTAAGTCTGTTACCTCCTTCTCAGAATCATATTTATAAATAATTGAAGGGACCATTAAATTTCAGTTAGAGGTTAGTTAAAAAAAAAGAGGTACATTTTTCTCCTTCCAAGTTCATAGACATCCTGAGATGAATCTTTGGTCCCCTTGGGGTCTGCGATCCCCATCTTAAGAACCTCTAGTGTTCTCTTTTCTCCAATCCAGTACCAAGTCTTCCTAAGTTTCTCTTATTTCTTCTTCATCATCATGTCTTATAGTGCCCAATATGCATTCATATAATACAACCCAATTTAGCAAATGAGCCATTCAAGACAGAGTGCTATTAAGGCAAAATTCAATACTGTCAGTCACTAAAATAATATAAGTAAGAACAGTGTGGGTCAAATGCTAGTTTTAACATAGAGACCTCTACTGAGCGTTCCAAACCTTGTAGCTTCCACATCTTCTATTCTTCTCTACCTAAGAGTTGGGACAACTTTAGGCCTATTAATATATAAAGACCCCCAGAACCATCCCTCTCTATAAATTTTAACTGTAAAGAGCTGCTTGGAACCCAGAAAGGCTAAATACAAATAGAAATTTGTTTTATGTGGATTCAACACATGCAAATTTCTGGTGGTTGGCAATCAAAAAAAAAATAATAATGAAGGCAGAAAAGTAGATAAAACAAATTTTAATTATGCACACTAGCCACATCATTTTCCCTCATAGCAGTTCTCACAATCATGCTCGTTCTCACTCTCAGAAATGTCGATGTGAGTCACTACCTTGTTTTGTGTCAAACATTAACTCCTGCATGTCTTTGTCCAGAGTTCTCACATGTAACGAGTCATATCCATGTCAGAGCAGAGCTTCTTAATGCTATTTATTCTTTTTTTTAAATTTTTTTATTTTTTAAACCCTTGACTTCTGTGTATTGGCTCCTTGGTGGAAGAGTGGTAAGGGTGGGCAATGGGCGTCAAGTGACTTGCCCAGGGTCACACAGCTGGGAAGTGTCTGAGGCCAGATTTGAACCTAGAACCTCTCATCTCTAGATCTGGCTCTCCATCCATTGAGCTACCCAGCTGCCCCTCTTAACGCTATTTAGTTATTAATAATGGCCCCAAAATATAAGAGTAGTGACACTGAGAATTCTGATATGCCTAAAAACATTGCAAAGTTTTTTGTACTAGGTACTGGGTACATTTATATAAGAATTGATATAAAATAATAGAGTTTGCTATTATACGTGCTTTTCAGCTTATGCAAAGAGTCATGGAACATGCAGGTGACATAAAACTAGGTCCTACTGTGCCTTACCTCTGGTCACTTAACTAGTGAAGAGCCCCCCCGTGGTATTTTAACTCAGATCTTGCTGACTTTAAGTCTGGAACATTGAGTTCTTCACCAGAGTACCAGAAATAGAGCTGGGAAATGGAGGAACTTTATTTTCCATAATTGTCTTTGTCCCTTATCAGCATGACTTTTCCCGTTTTCCATCATCCTTTCTCAATCCTCCCAAACCCATACATATTGTACACTTGAGTTGAGTTGAGCCCTATTGTTTTCCAAGTCTCCACGTCACTAATAAAAACTATTTTCAATTGAGATTGTTTTCTATCTCTCCAGCCCCTTAAAATTTACTCCTTGTGTTCTATTCTCTCACAGATCACAGCGTAACTAACTGCCATTCATTTAGAATTTTCATGTTAGGGGGCAGCTGGGTAGCTCAGTGGATTGAGAGCCAGGCCTAGAGACGGGAGGCCCTGGGTTCAAATCCAGCCTCAGACACTTCCCAGCTATGTGACCCTGGGCAAGTCACTTGACCCCCATTGCTCACCCTTACCACTCTTCCACCTAGACGCCAATACACAGAAGTTAAGGGTTTGGAAAAAAAAAAAAAAAGAATTTTCATGTTAGTGGATATTCAGGCTTAAAATGTGATCCTTCTGTAGTAACATCTGCATGACAACAGAAGCCCAATTCAGGGAAATAACTCAAATGCAGTTGGGTATAGTAGAGAAAGTGCTAGTCTTGGAGTAAGAAGGTACCTTGATTTGCAAACTGCCTCTGATAACAATCAGTATGTGTGCATTGGAAAGGCACTTTCACTTAAATGGACCTGAGCTTCCTCATCTGTAAAATTGCAGAATTTTTATGTTGTAAACATCCTTAGAGACTTCACATTCCAGTCCATACAAGAAATGATGCTACTGCTATATACTTGATAAATTGTCATATAGGCACTTCTTGAAGACTTCTAATATGAGTGTGTGTATGGGGGTGGAGGTGAGAAGGCACCGTCTATCTCCTAAGAAAGCTCATTAGACTTTAGAGCAGGGGTCGGCAATCTTTTTGGCCGTGAGAGCCATAAACGCCACATTTTTTAAAATGTAATTTCGTGAGAGCCGTACAGAGCTCCCAGTGCTGCTCCTATAACAGTGCCTGAAAAAAATGTGCTTTATGGCTCCTGCAGAAAGAGCCGTATCTGGCCCTCAAAAGAGCCAGATATGGCTCGAAAGCCATACATTGCCGACCCCTGCTTTAGACATTTTGTCAGAAACTTTATCCTGAAAAACCTAAATTTCCTTTATTTTAACTTCTACCTATCGTTCTTGGTTATTCTCTTTAGCACCCATTTTTTTTATTGTTCAATCAGTTTTCAACCATATCCAACTCTTCCTGACCACATTTGGGTTTTCTTGGCAAAGATACTGGAATAGTTTGTATTTCTTTCTCCAGATCATTTTATAGATGAGGAAACGGAGGCAATTAGGGCTAAATTACTTTTTGAGGGTCACCCAGCTAGTATTAGAGGCCATATTTAAATTCAGGAAGACAAGTCTTCCTGACTTCAGGCACAGCACTCTGTCCACTGTGTCACCTAACAGTCCTTAGGACCAAATTCCACATGGTAGCCCTTCAAATATTTGGGATCACAATAATCTATCCCACCCCACCCCAACCCTTTCCCTGAATTTACATTTCTGCGGGCTAAATATCTCTTGTTTTTTTAAATAAATTCTCAGATAAAATGTACTTAAGATCCTGAATCACCCTAATTGTTCTCCTCTGCATATGTTCCAGGTATCAGTGTCCTATGGCACCCAAAAAGGAATCCATTTTTGCCCTGATGAGCGTAGAGGACAGTCAAAGCTTTATTTTTGAAAATATATTGAACTTATCCTCTAAACCCCTTAGATCCTTTATTAGAAAAACTTTGTCAAACTGGACAGCCTCTCAGATCTTATACTTGTGCAAATGATTTTTAATACAAATATAAGAATTTACATTATTCCTATTGAATTTCATCTTCATTTCAGTCCAGTATCCCAACTTGTCTACATGTGTTGGAGCCTAACTACTGGGTTAGCTGTCACACCCAGCTTTGTGTTACAAATCCAATAAGGAGGCCACATAGAACTTTATCCAATTTATTGATTAAGCAGGTTCCGGGTTAAGATGGCGGCAGAGTAAGAAGCAGCTCTTAACCTCTCCTGACCAAAACACACAAAACTCCTCAAGGGGACATAAAAACAAGTCCAGATGAATGGAAGAACCCCACAACAGGGCACAGCATGGAAGATACGTGGAATCGAAGCATTTCCATGCTATAAAGGGGTGAAACAGCTCTCACTAAATCGCGGGCTGAGCAACCAGCCACCCTCATCCCCTCCACACACAACACCTATAGCGCCGAAGCGAGCTAAAAAGAAATAGAGCAAGTTTGGGGCACCCATCGAGTCATTGACAGCTCCGGGGCCTGTTCCTGAGAGCAGCAAGATTTAGGACCCCAAAAAGCTAACAAACGCACACAAAATCTGAGCTTGGGAGCAGGACGCTGAGAGAGGACACAGGACGCAGAGCACAAGCGCAGAGAGCAGGCAGGGGCGGAGGCGTGGGTGGAGGCAGACACAACCACAGGCTAAAGCTCTGAAACCCTGAGTGGGGAACCAGTGCAGACGGGTATACGACTGTGGAAGCAGCACCCTGAGACTTGTAAAGAAACCTCCGGCAGACAATCAAGCAAGGGGGTCCACCAGGGGGCTTGACCTCGGACAGACCCTGAGCGCGAGGATAAACCTGAGAAGCTGCTGGGCTAACAATGGCTACCCAGTCTCAGGAAGTTCAGAAGAGAAAGATTAACAACAAGAAAAAGAAGTCTTTAACACT
>NC_058132.1:675796761-675850702 GCF_016433145.1 Gracilinanus agilis
TGACTCTCTGGGAGGGAAGCAGTAAAGAAATATGTTGGAAATTTAGGTGATGTAAAACTAAAAGTTATCAATAGAATTTAAAATAATTCAGAATTTCTTCTTGGAACAATCCAATTCAACAAAGATTGAATTACACAGCAAACTCTAGTTCATACTGGTAGAGAGAAGTATGACAAATGATCTCTAATTAAAAAATAAACTATAATAATAAGATGACCTATTTGATATAGAATGTAATAATTTATCAAATACTTTTTGTTTGCCTTTTCTCATCTCAAATCTATGACAACCCAGGCAAAGTTATTTCTGTTTTCAAATGAGGAAACGGAGACTCCCAGAGATAATGTGTTTTTACCTGGTTTCATGAAATGATAATTTTAGCATTTTGCAAACCTCAAAGTACCCTGTAAATGCTAGATATTATTTCTGGAAATATTTGGCATGTGTGACGTGATGAAAGAAGAGAAACAATATTGTAAAGGGAAAGATGCTGGGTCCTCCACTGTCCTAGGCCAACATGGTTCCTGGGAATATGGCTTTCTACCCTTCATTTCCTTTCATTTATTTTTCTTGCTTCTAGGTGATGTAATTTAGTGATAGATGGGATGTCATGAACTTCGAAAGGTCAGGAGTACAAGCCACCAGGAGGTTTGAGAATGAAGTATGTGGCAGGTTTTTGAGGCCAGTCTGTCTAATATGAAGCATCCCAAGGAACAACCTTCCGGATCTAACCCAGTAGGACCTGAGATGGAGACTCCCTTGGCAGTGATACCACATTGGGATGTGATCTTGAAGGGACCAGTGCTATGGAGAAACCAAATATATTGCATTTGAGTCCACTCTTCCCAGAGACCAAAACTCCAGCACCCAGGGGCCAGATAGCTGAGGGGAGTTTATGTCCCTATTCTACTAGACAAACCATATCTGAAGACAACCTCATTAAAGGAGAACCTAAAAGCAATGCTGTTCCCACTACGTATCCCAAGGAGGTCAGGGACAAAGAGAAAGACTTATGATGTGAAACATGACTAGCATTTTTTAAATAAGAGCAATGAACTGGAAACAAAATAGGTTTCCATCAATTAGGGAATAACTCAACCAGGTCTGGACCATGAATAAATTAGAAGAAGATTATGCTGTAATTTCTTACATCAATGAATGTGATAGACATTGAAGAGTACAGGAAAATGATACAAAATGAAGGAGGATGAGAAAAATAAAATGATGTAAACAACAATGTACATTAAAAAAGCCTAATCCCAACCCAATGCTGTAAAGTTATAATGACCCCCTACACATTAATGTACTTGTCTTTGCAGAACCCCATCTTTCATTCCCTCATCTTTTCTCATCTTTATCCAATTTTTGGGGGGTGAAGTCCCATGATTGCTTGATTTGTATTTTTCATATTATTACAGGTTTCAAGCATTCTTTCCTATTATTGTTAGATACCAGCAAATTTATTTCCTAAAATGTAAGGATGCCACGAGAGGACATAACTTAAAGGAATGCTCGGTAATGTAGTTCAGGTGTCTCAAATTTCTATTTACAGCATACTCAGAACTGCAGTAATTTATGTGTTATATCCCATGAGTATGTAAGTTCTTTGAAGACAAGGACAGGATTCTTCTCCTGAACTTTCAAAGTTTGTAGCATATCCATCACCAATCTATATCATTGAAAAGCAAAGGATTGTTTTCACCTTTTTTTTTTTGTAGACCAAAGTATTGAGTAAACTTTATCAGTAAATGTTGGCTGATAGAAACAAATTTAAAAAAAAAAACAAAACCAAAAAACGACAAAACCTTAAATGTCAAAATATGGTAAGTCTTCAATAAATTAAAGGCACTAAGATAATATGATTTTATAAGAAAATTAACCCCTGCAAGCATATTGAAGGATATTAAGAAATCAGGAAATAAATCAAAGTGAAAGAAAAACAGCTACAGAAAGATAGGATGTACACAAACATTGAGAAAAAGTAAATGGTAATAAGCAGATTAAGATTCAGTTTACTATTAGGTAGCAGCAATCACCTTAGTGGATGTGGATTGAACCTTGTCCCTTCTGGGTAATAATTGAACTTTATTTTTCTATTCCATTATTTTTATTTTATTATTATTATTAATATATTATATAATGTTATTGGGTAATAATTATATATAATAATACATTATTATATATAATATTGTTATTATATTACCCTTCTGGATAATAATTGCACTTTATTTTTCTGGTCCTCCTTCTCCTCATCTGGAAAATGAGGGAGACAGATTAGATGATCCCTAAGATCCCTTCCAACTCTAAATTTTAAGATTCGTGAAGATATTCTGACACTGAGTGAGTCTTGCAAACTGAGACAAACAGGTTCTAACTGTACAGCTTCTCCAAGCTGGCTGGGAATTTGTACAAATTAGTTTGCTTTATTGGGTCATATTTTCCTCATTTAAAACTTTGAGAGATTTGGGATCACTAATGTTTCTTTCTATTTGGTTCAGGAAACTAGGGAAGTGAATGTTTTCTAGACTGGATAGTTGTTAGCTGAATTCTGTCTACTGTTCCTAAAAGGGTCAGAGGCAAGCTGGAAATCTGGGACACAGTCCCAGGTTATTCCTGAGGCAATTAACACAAAATAAATTGGCCTGAAGGGCATGGTCTCGGAGATGAAACCAGGCTCATTAAGTGGGCAGAAAAATGATTAGAGACAATGCCAAAGCAGAGTCTAGGCTACAGTCTCACAACCAGCTGCCTCTAAACTATCCTGTGGCAAATTTATGTTAGTCTGCAAAATTGTTCCTGCACAAAATTTTTACACCCATTCAATTCAGTGATCACATATAAAGAGCCTCGATGTGTTGGGCACACTGTTCTAGGCAATCTGAATTCAAAGTAAAAAAATGATACAGTTCCTACGTTTAAGAAGCTTACATTCTACTCAAAGGATTTTTTTTTCTTTTCCGGTCATGTCAAACTCTTTGTGAATCCATTTGGGATTTTCTTGGCAGAGATACTGGAGTTCTTTATCATTTTCTTTTTCACCTCACTTTATAGATGAGAAAACTGAGGCAATCAGGGTTAAGTGACTTGCCCCTGGTCACATAACTAGTTAATGTCTCAGGTCCTATTTGAATTTATGAAGATGAGTCTTCCTGATCCCAAGTCCAGGGCTCTATCTACTGCACCACATAGTTTCCCCACTCTCAGGGATACAAAGATATTCAGGTAATGTAAATATATTGTTTGCGTTTTATTTGTGGTTTTGATCTATATGTTTTCATTTCATTGAGGTAGGAAACTCCATTGTGAGAAAACTCTTTTCATTGCCAGTTAAATGAATTGCCTCTGGTATCAAAGGCAGGATTTGAGGACAAATTTCCTGGCCATTCACTCTGCTACATTGCCTTTCTTTTTAAAAATAAATTAAAAATATGTTACACACACACACACACACACACACACACACACACACTATCCCATCTGGAAAAAATCACTAACAACTGGAGAAATCAGAGAAGGCTTTTCATTGGAGGTCTGACCTTTCCTGAGCCTTGAAAGGATCCAGGATTCTAAGAAAAGGGGAAAATGGAACCCATTGCAAGGGGCCATGATATGCTAAGTCATGGAAATGAGAGATGGGATCCTTTAGATATTGAATATCAAGGAAGTCATTTCATCTGGAGCAATGGGCATGAGATGAGTAGTGATGTACAATCAACCAGGAAACGTTGGCTGGAGCCAGATTGAAGGACTTTCAGTGGTAAATAGGGTTGTTTGTATTTTATCCTAGGAATAATAGTGAACCACTAGAGCTTCTTGAGCAAGGAGAATGATATGAGCAGCCCTGAGCTTTTGGAATACCAATTTGGCATCTATTTGGAGAACAGATTGAAAAGGGAAAGACTGAATGCAAGGAGACCAATCAGGAGACCGTTGAAACAGATGAAAAATTACATCTGTTTTTGCCCTGTGTCTGGTCCCTCTCACATCCTGCAGCTACCTAACTGAGACTGTGGATGGGTTAGTAGCAAAGATGTTAGGACCATAGATTTAGGCCTGTGAAGGACTTTAGAGATCAATTAGAAGGGTTTAAATTTTTCATGTTATGGATCCCTTGAGAGTCCAGTGAAGCCTATGGACCCTTTCCAGGAAGAGTGTTTTTCAGTAACTAGTAGAACTGGTGTATTTCAGTAAGAGATTAATTAAAATAAAGCTGGAATTTTTCCTATTCAAATTCATGAAATCTCCCTGATTTTAGCCAATGCCCTGGTTTTTACAAATGTGGAATCTGAGGTCCAGAGACATTAGGGGACATGCTGAAAGGCACACAAAGTAATAAGAGCCAGGTCCTCTGACTCCCAATCCAATTCTCTCTCTGCTTAGACCACCAGTCTACAATGCAATTTACCCTAGAGATGGGGTGGAGACCATGATTTAATCTCTATCACAGAACACATCCTTTGTCTGACTCATTTGTGGCTATGAGGAGGACGGTGTTATGGTGGAGAAAGTGTGGGCTCCTCCCTATTCTTTCTGGAGAAGATGACCTCCTGAGAGCCCATGAACCTGACCTTTCCCAGTCCTAAATGTTAAAATGGCATAAAACAGTATTTGCTGACAGAGTCAACAATTACTCATTCTCTTCCATTCCAAGAGAAGAAAACGAACTCCAAGATGCAGCTAACTCTATAGACCTGCTTCTCCAAGTACTTAATCACATAATTCTCTTTTATTTTTGCAATATAAGAAAAAGAAAAAGACACGGGTTCTTAAAAACACGAACACCACATCAGGTATAAACACACTCTCTCCATTCTTTCTTGGAGAGTGGTTCTAGGAAAAAGCTGAACAGCACCAAAACTAATTTTCAGTAATGTGCCTCTTTGATGTTACAAATCCATGAAATCCATTAAATAAAGCTAATTGAATTTTAAAAGGCCACTTACATTTCACAGATCAGGTAGTTTCCATATCACACAATCAGAGAGCTGGCTGGGGGCAGGATTGGAATCAAGAAGAGACATAGATCAAAGAACACCACCTAGAGAAGTCTGCCTTTGATAACTGCTGAAGTTTAGCCCCGATGGGGACAGTGACCCATGCTACTCCAAAGTCATGATTTTATTTAAACATCACCACAGCTTTGGGAGGTAGGATGGAGAGAACAGTTATTCCCATTTTGCAGATGAGGATGATGAGGTTCAGGAAAAGTATAGTGACTTGTCCAATATCACTTAGCTAAGTTTAAAAATTCAAATGAATGTTTAGCCTTTCCACACAATGAGATTTCTACTGTTAGGGATAAAATAGGACAGCACAGCAGAGTAGAGTGAATATTGGCTTGGCTGCCAAATGGGCAAGACTCTTCACTAAGCCTCAGATTTCTCATCTATAATGACTGAATTAGATGACCACTGAGATCCCTTCTGAATATGTTTATATATGACATTTATATGTACATGTTTTATCTGTATATATATGACATTTGTATGTATATTTTGAATTGTTTCCCATTTGTATTTATGTTTTATGACATTTATATTTATATATTTAAAGTAAATGTTAGGATTTATTAAGCTCCTAAGCACTTAGAATTTACATAATAAATGTTTATTCTCTTTCTTTCCTTCTCTGTCTCATTCCTTCATTTGAACCTCAGAGTAACCCTATAAGATAGGTACCCAAGATTGCATCTTCTTTTTCTGATTTTAATTTAACTGTTAAATATTAGCTTTGCTTCCTAAGGTGATAAAGAAGAAAGGACAATTATCTACATATTCTAAAATATTTAGAGCATCTCTCTGTTTGATGTTAAAGAACAAGAAATTGAAGGGAAGCCTATCAATTGAGGAATGACTAAACAAGTTGTGACATATGATTGTGATGGAATACTTCTGTGCCCTAGGAAATGATAAGCAGGTTCATTTTGAAAAAAAAAAAACAAGGAAATAATGAAGAGAGAAATGAGTAGAACCAAGAGAATATCATATACAGCAAAATAAATATTGTTCATAGAATAACTTGTATATGTCCACCTCCAAAGAAAGAACAGATAAAAAGAAACAAGTAAGACATAGTTTATATACACATACATTTTTTTTTTTTTTGGCAAATGATGCCTTCTCTAGTGTGAGAAGGGGATGGTGGGATGGTGATACCATTTTTGTGTTCCCACTTTAATGTAACAAATAAATAAATAAAACACAAAATGAACAATGAATTAACAAAATTCTACTTTTTTCTCCTTCTCCCTCCCAGGTACGCTCCTCACCCCCTAAAACAAAAAAGGAAATAAAACCTTTGAATCAATTCGTAGAGTCAGGGAAAACAAATTCCCACACGGGCCATGAGCAAAAATAAGTGTCTTATTCCACATTTACTTCTATTTCTCATTATGAGCACCTTAAGGGAAAGAATTATCTTATTGTTTCTTATTTGTAACCCCAACCCTCCAACCTTTTGCCCAGAGCCTGGGACATAGTAAACATTTAATAAGTGTTTGTTGACTGTGACTCAGTCAGTAGACTGGTATCATGCTTCATCCTTGGTATCTTTAGCACCATGGCCAGTTCTTGTAGTGGTCTTCAGTTTTTCAGAGTTGTTTGATTTTACAATGTTCTTCTTACTGTATAAATGGTTCTTCTGGTTCTGCTTTTTTACTTCACTCTGTGTCAGTTCATACAAATCTTCACAAAATTAAAAAAAAGACCTACTGGTAACTGGCCAAAGGATATAAAGAGGCAGTTTTCAGAATTGTTCTGTTCATTCCCGTATTACAGATGATGAGCATGTGGCTTAGAGAATGAAAAGGATTGCCCAGGATCATATAGTTAGTAGGCAGTAAAGGAGAAATTCCAACTTGAGACTCTCCTAATTCCGAGTCCAGTTCTCTATCCACAATGCTATTCTGGTTCTCATATTCAAGTTCTCATTTTGTTTTAAGGAAAATGACCTTAAAATCTAAGAATAACATGTATAAATGTTGTCAAAATGAAGGTGAGGAAAAAAAAACAATTCTCTAGCACCTACTTTGAGCTAGGAACTGTACCAAACACTTTTATGAATATAATCTCATTTGATCAACACAATAGTCCTTCAAAGAAAATGCTATTATTATTCTTATTTAACAGTTGAAGAAAGTGAGGCAAAGAGAGGTTAAGTGACTTGCCCAAGGGTTAGTAAATGTCTCAGACTGCATCAGAACTCATGACTTCCTGACCTTAGGTCGGAAAAGTCACTTCCCTCTCTAAATAATTAATTAGGTTGAAAATTTCCCTGATCATCTATCTTTAACAATAACAAAAAGTCAATCCTCCTTATTATTATTATTAACATTTATTGTAGTTAATCAAACAACAGACATCATGCCTGCTATGACACAGGCACTGAGCTAGATGCTTAGCGTGGGAGATCAATACAAAGACAGTAGGTAGTATTTATATCAAGCCTTCCCATCACAGAGTCCAAAGCATAAACTGTGCCAAGAAACATGATTAGAAGTCCATTTGATTCAACAGTGTCACACACTGCACCATAGGGAGGGAGGTAATGGGGAGGGGGTTTTATGAAACCAAGCTGTCCCTAAGTATACTTTGCTGAGTAGAGGATGCACAAAGCAGTTATTCTTTGGGACACACTCATTGGTTTTCCTAAGCTCCTTAAAAAAAAAAAAACTACCAAAAAACCCCCAAAAACAGGGTTGGCCAGCTATCACAACGGTTAGAGAGCCAGCCTGGAGTCTGGAAGCCCTAGGTTGAAATCTAACTTCACATATTTCTAAAGCATATGACCTTGGGCAAGTTACTTAATCCTGATCCTCTTCTTAAAATTAATAGTAAGATAGAAGGTGAGGATTACAACAAAAATCAAACAAATGACAATACCCCTGTAGCCCACATATCCTATATTTATAATGTTATAGAGTCTCAGTGTAGGACTAGAAGGGACCTCACATAGCCCAACCTCTCATTTTGCTGGGGATGAAACAGACAGACGTTGAATGACCGGTCCACCATAAGACACACAGTAAGTGAGAGAGGTAAGGCTAAAACTCAGGTCTTCTCAGTCCAAATTTGAAATTCTTTCCATCATGCCACATTTTATCATTTTCCACAAAAAAAAAGGACATAAGCTCAAAAACATTGAATAGGCAAGGAAAAGATTTTCTTTCTTTCATGCCCTGTGGTAAATTTTTGAAATGAACTAACTAAACAGCCTGTTTGACATTAAAATTTCAGATTCTAATGATGGATATTCTCAGCTGGTATCTATGTAGCAGAGTTCATTCAAATATTTGGGGTAACTTTTTCCCTGTACTCATTTCTAAAGCATCAATCCATACTCATCTCTAAAACAATGATAATAGCATTCATGATAGAAAATACAGTCCTTGATGATAGTGACTTTTTTTGTGTGTGTTTTTTTTTTAATCCCTTGCTTCTAGTATAGCGACTGGCATCTAGTAGGTGCTTAAAAATGCTTTTTGACTGATTTATTCATTCATTCATTCCTTTCTAGTGGAATACAAGCTCCCTGAGGGCAGAGAATATTTTAGCTTTGTATCTATACTCCTGGCACCCAGCATAGTACCTGGCACGTAGATGTTTGATAAATGTTTGGTGATGGGGGCAGCTGGGCAGCTCAGTGGATTGAGAACCAGGTTTAGAGATGGAAGGTCCTAGGTTCAAATCTGGTCTCAGATACTTTCTAGATGTGTGACCCTGGACAAGTCACTCAACACCCATTGCCTAACCCTTATAACTCTTCTGCCTTGGAACCAATATATAGTACTGATTCTAAAGCAGAAGGTAAGGGTTTCAGGGGGAAAATAAGTAATTCCTTGGTGATTAAGGAAAAGAGAATTTGTTTGGTAGATCAATTTATACATTGACTATGTAGTCTGAGATCCCAAAGCGCCTATAAACTGACCAGTTCAAGGTAGTAACCTGAGCCTTGAAAGAGTCAGTATTTTATTCCACTCCATTCATCCATTCTGTTTACAAAGAGTCTCCCAGGTGGATTTTGTTACTCTTTTTAATCTAGTTTCAGTCATCAGCCAAGCATAAGGAGATAGAGAAAGGGGGTCAAAAAAAGCACTGATAATTATCTAAATATAATTGATAAAGAGCTGGTCTGGGAGCTCCTGGCTTCAAGTCCTGCTTCTGACACAGACTGGCTGTGTGGTCAGCAAGTTACTTAACCTCTCAGTGAGTCAGGTAATTTTCTAAGATGATAAGTTGCAAAGATGGTGCTGACCTGCATTTGCAAAGGAAGTTTCTTGCTGGGAGGTCCTAACACCTATGAAATTACAAGTGTAGTAGTACCTACTCCCAATAACTAACACTTATGAAATGCTTTAACTTGGAAAAATACCTTTCTTTATAGTGTTTCATTGAGTCTTACAATAAACTAGTGAAGTAGATATTACAGGTATTATTATGCCTATTTTTACAAATGAGGAAACTGAGTTAAAGAACTTGTCCCTGAGCCTGTAAATAGGAACAGAAGTGAGATTTCTGTCTAGGACTTATTGATCTTAAATCCAGTCTTTGATCCTCTTGTCTCTTAGGTAGAACTGGTTCAGATATGTTAGTGATACTGAAACTTCCTTCTTATGATTTTCACTGAAAAGATTTTGGGGTGTCTAAATAGCCACCAAAACACCATTTCCCCTTTTCAGATGATGAGGAATGAAACCTTTGCATTTATTATTATGTAAATGCAACTTCAATGAACTGTAACCTTTTTCAGAAACTTTCTTGAATTCCATAACATTTCTGAGGGACTTATGAGAAAGAATGCTATCGGGGGCAGCTGGGTAGCTCAGTGGATTGAGAGTCAGGCCTAGAGACCGGAGGTCCTAGGTTCAAATCTGGCCTCAGACACTTCCCAGCTATGTGACCCTGGGCAAGTCACTTGACCCCCATTGCCCACTCTTACCACTCTTCCACGAAGGAGCCAATACACAGAAGTTAAGGGTTAAAAAATAAAAGAAAGAAAGAAAGAAAGAAAGAGAAAGAGAGAGAGAGACAAAGAAAGAAAAAAATAAAGAAAGAGAGAGAGAAAGAAAGAAAGAAAGAAAGAAAGAAAGAAAGAAAGAAAGAAAGATACCNNNNAAAGAAAGAAAGAAAGAAAGAAAGAAAGAAAGAAAGAAAGAAAGAAAGAAAGAAAGAATGTTACCCACATGCAGAGAAAGAACTGTGGGAGCAGAAACACAGAAGAAAAACAACTGCTTGACCACATGGGTCATGGGGATATGATTGGGGATATTGACTCTTCAGCAAGATAGTGTATGATAAACCCAAAGATCCCATCTTTTGAGTCAAAAACCCACTATTTGACAAAAACTGCTGGGAAAATTGGAAAATGGTATGGGAGATATTACGTTTAGATCAACATCTCACACCTTACACCAATATAAATACAGAATGAGTGAATGACTTGAATATAAAGAAGGAAAATATAAGTAAATTAGGTGAATATAGAATAGTATACCTGCCAGATCTATGGTAAATGAAAGAATTTAATATCAAGTAAGAGATAGAAAATATTACAAAGTGTAAAATGAATAATTTCAATTAAATTAATTTAAAAAATTTTGGTACAAACAAAACCAATAACCAAAATTAAAAGGGAAGCAACAAATTGGGAAAAAATATTTATAACAAAAACCTCTGACAAAGGCATAATTTCTCAAATTTATAAGGAGTTAAATCAATTGTACAAAAAATCAAGCCATTCCCCAACTGGTAAATGGTCAAGGGACATGAATAGATAGTTTTCAAATAAAGAAATCAAAAGTATCAATAATCACATGAAAGTGTTCTAAATCTCTTCTAATCAGAGAAATGCAAATCAAAACAACTCTGAGGTACCACCTCACACCTAGCTGGTTGGCCAATATGACAGCAAAGCAAAGTAATAAATGTTGGAGGTGATGTGGCAAAATTGGGACACTAATGCATTGCTGGTGGAATTGTGAATTGATCCAACCATTCTGGATGGCAATTTGGAACTGTGCCCAAAGGGCTTTAAATTATCCATACCACTACTGGGTTTGTACCCCAAAGAGATAATAAGAAAAAATACTTGTACAAAAATATTTATAGCTGTGCTTTTTGTGGTGGCAAAAAATTAGAAAATGAGGGGATGCCCTTCAAATGGGGAATGGCTGAACAAATTGTGGTATCTATTGGTGATGGAATACTATTATGCTAAAAGGAATAATGAACTGGAGCAACTCCATGTGAACTGGAACGACCTCCAGGAAGTGATGCAGAGCAAAAGGAGCAGAACCAGGAGAACATTGAACACAGAGATGGATACACTGTGGTACATTCAAATATAATGGGCTTCTCTACTAGCAGCAATGCAATTATCCAGGACAATTCTGAGGGACTTATGAGAAAGAATGCTCTCCACATCCAGAGAAAGAACTGTGGGAGTAGAAACACGGAAGAAAAACAACTGCTTGATCACATTGTTCGAAAGGGATATGATTGGGGGTGCTATGATCACTCTATTGCAAATATTAAAAATATGGAAATAGGTCTTGTGGAATTGCTTGTTGGCTATGGGAGGGGGAGGGAAATGAATCAGGTAACCAAAGAAAAATATTCTAAATAAAATAAATACATTTAAAAAAAATAAAATAAACCAAAAAAATGCAACTTTTTCTTCTTTCAGAGGTCTTATCCATCCAATTTGTTATCATTAAGCCATATTGGTGGAGAGAGACTTTGTGTAAATGACTTCATAGATAATTAAAATATTGAAGGATCCTGTCCTCCATTATTCATTTGGATAAGCCATAATGAACAATGAGGCTGAAGTTTTTCAATACATTCCTCCGGTTCCACATTTGATAGCAGTGGAGGTCATCTTTTGTTCAAAGTGTATATTTCTATGTTTTATACTTGTAGATGATACAAACACTTATGGAGTCATGTAAACCAATTAAGGTAAGACATACAACAAACAAATATGGATCTCAGGTTGCCATGATGAAGGGGAAAGGATAATCAATGTAAATAAATGTGTAACAGGATAATTTACTTACAGAAGATGAATTTTCATTTCAAGCAAGTGAAAAAGTTATGCATCTTGAGAATATAAATAAGAAATATCAAATGCTTTGAAATATATGTAAGGAAGGTAATGGCTTTATCATATAATGACCCGAATCTCAGCGATGAGAATGATAATGACTGAATTACTGATGGAGATAACAATAACAATGATGGGGAATTGAAAAGGGTAGTACCTAATGGCATTCTGCTGCCAAAAGAAAATCCATAAATTCTTGGCAGAAGAAAAAAATTAAAAAGTTTAAAATAAATGATAGTCTAAGGGAAGCAGTAGATGCATATAAAAACCTCATCAATAGAAGATATTTTTGAAGACAGAAACTTGTTTGTGTTTTGTTTCAACATTGAAATTGGAAGTGGAATTGGTGCGATTATGGAATTCATTAACAACTTGAATTTGAACCTGTCTCGCTGATCTCAAATACTGAATGTAGTAATAAATTGTCAGACATTCAAAAGAGCTTGTTAAATGAACCAGTTGCTAATGTTTTGTTTTTTTTTAATTCTTTGATGCATGTTCTAGTCTTGTTGAAAAATCTGTTGATAGTGTGTCTAATTTACCTAAAGCTGAGAATTCCCAAACCTCAGAAAGTGTTCCAAAGTACCATACTTTGAGACATGAACATATGCTATTTGAAAAAGGGAGCATGAATTCAGAATAAGTATACATGGAGACTAGTTCTCTCTTCTTCATAGGATGCCCAAGTTCTGTGCTATACACTATTATTTTTACTGCCAAGAAGACAAAAACATTATCTTTACTTAAATATCTGCTTTCAGATATGATGCCCATCTTCGTCTTGTCTCTGATGCCTTGGAAACTCATAGGAACTGTGAATGGAGTAAGGTAGAAGGAGGTCCTAATAAAATGTGAGTTCCAATTCCAAGAATCGATAATCCTATCTGGACAAAGAAGATGATTCTTTTCTAGGTGGGTTATCAATGTGTGTATTTATCCTAGTCTAGTGCTTTGTATAAAGGATTTACTGAAGAGATGTGGTAGGTGTAGACTTCTATTTCGACAATGTCCAAATGACCTTGGCTTCCCTGTGATCAATAACTTCTGTGGCTTCCTATTGCCCCTAGGATAAAGTATAAAACCCTTAGGCTGTCCTTCAGATTCTTCCATTCTCTTGCTCTCATTTTCCTTTCCAATTTTCTTTCATGTCATTGTAACTTCAGGATTAAATCAAATTTAAAGGGAGAGTACATTACAGAAGTCAATCTCACCTGCTAACTAGTCCTCATATATGGTTCTTCATCTCAAGCCTTTGTGCCATGGATCAAGTGATCTGTAATATTTGGAGCCCTCTCCTTCACTGCTGCTTTCAAGAGTTCTTCATTTCTTTCAAAGAAAAATTCAGCTGCCCTCTTCTACCTACTTCTGCCTGATCCCCCATCTTTAGTGGTCTTTTCCTCTTAAAATTGCTTTGGGTTTATTTATCTAAGACAACTAAGTGATTCAATGAATCAAGCACTGATTCTGGAGTCAGGAAAACTTGAGGTCAAATCTGGGCTCAGACACTTACTAGTTGTATGACTCTGGGCAAGTCACTTAACTTCTATCAGGTTCCTCATCTGTAAAAATAAGAATAATAATTGCATCTATTTCCCAGAGTTATTGTAAGGATTATGTAAAATGATACTTTTCAAGCACTTTGCAAACACTAAAATTGCTATGTAAATACTAGCTATCATTAATATTGTTATTATCTGGGTATGGAAAGTAAGCTCTCCTTCAAGATAAGGCTTTTTTCATCTTTGTCTTTGAATTCCCAGGATCTAGAAATTTTTGAATATTTGTTAAATTAAATTGGTGAATCAGGTAAATGTTTAAAAAAAACCCTATAAAATCAAAATTGTAAAAAAAAAATCAAGAGGAAAAAAATGTAAATACTTTAAGGAACACAGTCACATTCACCATCCAGAGATCATCCAAAGGTTTTCCTTATTTCTGTTTTTGAGAAGGGGGGTGGTGAACATCTGGTTTATTCATTCTTTTTTTTTTCCTTTTGGTTACAAGCTTAAATGTCTACATTAGGCCTGTGATGAAGAACTCAGATTAGGCCCTCAGTGATGATTTAAGATTCAGGCGTAATGAAAAAGGAAGAAATTACAATTAAGAAAATTAGCTTAAGTCACTATGGGGTCTGTTCCCAATGGCTGTGTAACAGCTGTAACCTACTTGGTTTTTCTAATGATTTTTCCAGGTTATTACAGAAGGTCTGTAACATTCACCAGACCTGTAATTGGGCAAAAATGCTGAATCAGTTGAGCTGTTTTCCAAATGCATCCAGTGGAGCTCAGAAGCTGCCAAAGCCCCAGCTCCCCGAGAAAGCAATAAATAGTCATCTTTGACTGCATGTATGTACAGGAAGTGAAAATGGGAGATTTCTGCCATTATATGATAAGCAATTGAAAAATGAGAACGAAATCAATCCCTCTGTCAAACATTTAAGCCAAAAGGTATGTTTGCCTTGATAGTTTGCCTAATTTTCTATTTTCAGGGTAGAAAACATCAGGTCTTTGGAAATGATCATGTGGTGAAGAGTTATTAACCTGGAATTAATTATCCTACTTTTCTGGGCTGAATAAAAATCAAGAATTGTAGTAAACTGTGTGTAGCTCCATTGGGCAGCGTTACCATGGCTATTTTTATAGAATCAAGAGTTTTGTGGGAAATTCCAGGGTTCAAGGTGACTCAGAATTCACTGAGACAGAGTAGATATGCACAGAGAGATGTAATTAAAATATCTGACATTTCTATAACCTTCTTAGATGGATAAAACACGTCATAGACATCTCATTGGATCTTTACGAAAATATCGTGAGCTTTGGACTTGGTTTCATTACTGTTGTTTTATAGACTAGGAAACAGAGGCTAAGAGATATCATAGATTTAGCATCAAGAAGACCTCAGTTCAAATCCCATCTTTGATCAATCTACCATTTTTCAACTTGTTTACCACCTCATCATCTAAACTGCCTCATCTGTAAAACAAAGGAAAGTGGACTCAATGAGTCTTAATGTCTTTCTATGCTCCTGAGATCTATGATTTGTAAAATGAAATTAATACCATGTGTCCATCTTCTATGGATGCTATAAGACTTATTTTTTTTAAATCAGATCTTTGGTTTTATTGGAATTAGCATAAGGAGTCTCCCTCTCCTGATTAAGATAGGCACCTGCTTTATAACTGTAGTCTCAGAATTATTGAGAAGTGTTTAGCTCACCGTCACAGAAGCTCTTTGGTAGAGGACAAAGGCTGTGGGCTCTGGACACGAGAAGACCTGAGTTCAAATGTAGCCTTCATGGAACTATGAACAAATTTCTTTCTGTCTTTGGGCCTTAGTTACCTCATCTGTAAAATGAAGCTGGTGGACACAAGGACTTTCCTTCTAGCTTTAGATTCACCATTCTAGGATTCTATCAATAATGCTGGAAGAAATGAGGAATTTAGTAAAATACTTGTCCATAGATTCTTGTCTCCAAGGCCTAGTGAAGTTGTTTTTCATTCTTTGTAAACAAGAGTTAAAATTAGAATAACATCTGATGGATACAAATTGTACTTTAGGGTGTGCAAAGTAATTTGTGTATAAATGATCTCATTTGATTTTCACAGCAATCTCAAGGAGCAGCCATCCCAGATAGGATTATCCCATTTTACTGATAAGAAAACTGAGGTTTAGGGATTTTGGTTTCTTAGTCTAGGTTTTTTGTTTATGGTCTCACTATCAGAAGATATTTCCCAGCTTCCCATCCAGCCTCTATCAACAACTCCACCACAGCCTGTGGGGTTAGCAAACTCTGAAATGATAAACCAAAGCCAGCTGTTGTTTCCAGCAGAAGATGCCTTTCTAGTCTGCTTCTCCCAAGCTTCTCCTTAATTCCCAGTAAGAGGGAGAACAAGGATTCCCTGAAGGTAAGGGAAGAGTCATCATTCTAATAAGTCTGCTAGGATGGGGGCTTCAGACATGGATGTCTTCTGGGAATCCATCCAAAATGAGCCCAAAATGAATTTCAAACTCTGGACCTCCCTGAGGTTCTATCTCCACACATGTCCATGGAGTCCTTCCCCAGGAGCTGGGATGGGAAGCTGTTGATGGTCAGCCTTCTATAGCTTGATTCAGACAGACAGGGCAGCTGGTTATCTCTGGACATTCTCTCCATGTACAGTCTTTAATTGGGTTCCATTAAAAATGGTGGAAGAGATTTTGATTTGAAAACATTACTGGGTGGCAATCTTGATGTGAGCTCTTAGATGGAATAAATCACCAGGAGAAGAGAAGGTTGATCTTAATTAGCAAGTGACACTCCATGACTTTCTCTCTCCCTTTCCCATTCCTCCCTTTTGCCTTGTTAATCATGCTTTGCAGGAGGGCTGTAATGTCTGGCCAGCCTGCATGGGAATTGAAATGCTGAATCAGATCTGCCATATTTCCCCAAAGTACCATTCAAAGTAAGCCGCATTTGGTCAGTTCAATCCAAAATACATTTATTAAGAACTTACTAACTTAACAATGCTATGGCAGTCTTCATTAAAGAAAAGTGAAAAGTAGGATGGCCTAGACCCAAGAGAGTGCCAACCTTGAAAAACACAAAGCCACCCAAGTAGTTAGAAAGAACAAATCTTTCATCCGGACAAGGAAGACAATGCCCTAATTGGTCCTAATCAAAGTCATGCACAAGATACCACATAGACAAAACTCTGGGACTCTGGGGAAAAAGCACCTCAAAATGGGATTTTCCAAGGTTCTGAAGAACTTGGGGCCTTAGGTACTTTTTAGGGAATTTAGGACTGGAAGGTTCAGTTGTTTGGCTTTATAATGGATACTTGGGAAGGAGGATTCCAGCCAGAGGCTGGACTATCTGGGAGAGGTCTCTGATAGGAAGGGAGAAAGTTCTTAAGACAAAGGGGCACTGGAGATTTGATTATATCTACTAATTCTATCTAAACTGAGATCATTGAATACCTTAAGGTTTATTGTTCAGTTTAAGACAAGATCAGTCTGTGACTTCCTTGAAGTCAAGTTCCCAAGGGACAAAGGCAAACTTGGGGATTCCATAAAACACAGTTGTCAAGAGCTAAAGCTTTATAGCCAAGACTTTGTTTGGTTCAATACTGCCTAGACACATAGTAGTTGTGCAATCCTGGGCAAGACATTTTAACCCCTACACAGCTCAGAGCTAAGATTATAAATTGGAGAGCTAGTGGGGACCACCATTGGTAGAGGGACTTTTGGCTTTGGGTGTTTCCAGACTAATGAAATCTTAGAATTCAATAGTCTCTGTCTTCCAGGAGCTTCCATTCTAAAAGATTATAAAGATCTAAGAGCATATTGACATTATCATCTCATCATCCCTTCCGGGTCTGTTCTTGGGTGGGAAGAACTCTTCTGGCTCCTTGTCTATAGACCTCAAAGGAAGGTCATGGAGTTCACTAAAAAGCCGAGCATTATGGATTGTTAGCATATAAAATATTGGGGCAAGATAAGAAATAGGGCTTAGTGTTACTCAAATTAATGATAACTGACCTCCTCAAAATTAGCGATGCTCTAGCTAAATCCTTTCATCATCGTTTTCATGGTTTTTCACATTGTAGTCAGTTACCCTTAGAAACTTCCCCACTAATTCTGAATTAATCTTCCCTTATAAGAGAGAAAAATAGTTAAGTAAAATGACTAACAAAAACCCCATGTCTGGCAGAGAACGTAACAATCTGCACATGAAGGACTCTCTCAATGGAAGGAGATTTCTGAATCTGCTTTCCAAACAGACTGTGTGACCAAAGTCTAGGCTAAGCTACAATTTACTTCCAAATGCACAATCAATGGACCTTCATTTTGTTGCCATTTTCCCCCTAACTTTTTTGCTGTCTCTTTGGGAAATATCCAGCAGAGTACTAGAGTTATCTCATACTAATTTGTGAGAGCAGATTGTTAAATGATCAGTGTGAGCATTACACCTCAGAAATTGGCAAATGCTACAAATCAAGCCTTGATTTGTCATTTTATTGGTTGTCTAGACATACGGAAGTCTAAACTGATGAAGAAAATGTTAATAATGCAAATTGAGCTTGAAAAGTGTAGAGTGCATTTTCAGAGTCATCTGAAATAGTTAAATAGTCACCAGTATGACATTAGAAACACCTCATATGCACCTGATTATTTTCATCTTCCTCACCACCTTCCTCCAATTAGAATTCCAGCTCTTTGAGAACAGGAAGTATCTTTGCTCCTTTATATGAATCTCAGTGATTAGTACAGTGCCTGATACATAGTGAACACTTAATAAAGCTTTATGATTGACTTCCTAACAGTAATGAATTGCTAGGTAAAAAGGCAGGAATATTTTATTGACTTTTATCACCTAATTCCAAATTGATTCCAGAACAACAGACTCCTCTGTGAGAAAGTGAGATTCCCAGAGATAAAGTAGTTTGCCCAGCATTACCTACTTATTTAAATGAAAGAATGAGAATTGGAAACCAACTTTCTTGAGTTGAAACCTGCTGCTCTTTCTATTATACCCAGGGGCAGAACATGGTATATTAATATAGAGCATCATGACTTTTGCAGAGCTCATAAAATTATATGCCAATGATTACTTAATGTAATGAGGGACTGGCCACTGAGCCCAGCCTTTATGAGCATGTGCAAATATATTAATACCATTTGTTTTTATAACCACATTCATTTAGACGAACTTTTGGTAGGTAGAAGACCAGAGGAAAGCTGTCTTCTCCTATTTCTCTGCCTTTGTGTCCCCCTCCAAGCTGATACGTTACAATAGAAATTGCATTAAAATATGACATTTTTTTAGCTGATAACCTATTTGAAATAAAATGTCTTCTTCATGAATGGTGTGGGCTGAAATTGCATGAATACATGGATTTTATTTTAAGGAAAACTGATAACTTCACACAGATAGAACACTTTATATGAAATTTTTTTGCATTTTTTTTTTTTTGTTGTTGTTCTAATGGGAGAGGCAGTATGGCAAAGAGTCAAAGGAACCAGGGAGACTTGGGTTTCGAATCTCATCTCTGACACCAGCCATGTGACCCTGGAAAAATCATTTAGCCTTGATAAATCTCAGTTTCCC
Organism: Gracilinanus agilis; assembly: GCF_016433145.1. Taxonomy (NCBI): domain Eukaryota; kingdom Metazoa; phylum Chordata; class Mammalia; order Didelphimorphia; family Didelphidae; genus Gracilinanus; species Gracilinanus agilis. Next base: position 675,815,950 of record NC_058132.1, read on the forward strand.
CATCTTTTAAGTAGTTGGTTATTGTCCTTTATACTTGAAGTGGACCAGTGATATCCCTGGTGACATCTTCTGACTCAAGCATAAATTGAATTTAACCGAGACACAAGTTGTACAAAGTCATCAACTTCATTCTCCTTTGAGAGTCATCAAAGCCTAGTGGCAAGACAAGAGTCAAGATGACTGGTGATGGTTTGGGATGCAGTGGATAACCCTGACATCTTCCATGTCTGACCAAGCTCAAAGCATCCCACAGTGCCTGCTTCTGCTGCCTTCATGTCTGTGGGAACAAATTGTTCTCATCTGCTCATTCCACTGGGGGAAGACTTTATATACTAGGGGTAGACACTAGTTTGAGGTCTGTTGGTTGCTCTCAATTTAGCCTGCCAACAGAGATGGTTTACTGGGATATGGCCACTGAGGAGGAAAGGATATGAACTCGGGTCTTCCTGATTCCAGGCCATTAAGCTGCATTAAGGCAGCTAGGTGATACAATGGCCTGGAATCAGGAAGACCTGAGTTCATATCCTTTCCTCCTCAAATCCTCAGACACTTACTAGCTCTGTGACCCTGGGCAAGTCACCTGTTTCCTCATCTGTAACATGAACTGGAGAAGAGAATAGCTAATCACTCTAGCATCTTTGCCAAGAGAGCTCAGAATGGACTCATGAAGAGTTGGACACAACTGAAAAAAACAATTGAACAAAAATAAATCTTAATATACTTCATCAATGGTAGCTACTTTTTTAGAACAGGGAAGCAGGGGTATCTTGCAGAAGCCAGATACAAATCTCTACTGTTGCCTACTACCTAGATGACCTTGATCAAGTCACTTAACTTTATATTAAACTATTTCCATATTTATAAAATGAGTGGATTGAATTAGATAATCTCTAAAGTTACCTCTGAATTCAATCCAATTCAACAAGCACTGCATTATGTCTTTTTTTCCCAAGAAACCAGAATAAAGTTTGGGAATTTGAAGAAAAAATCCAAAATAGCCTCCACCTTCAAGGACTTTATATTTTACTCGGAAAATATAACATATGCTCATAGATTTAAAACCCCAGAAATCTTTGAGTATAACCCACTCATTTATCAGCTGAGGGGCCAGTTAGAGAGAGTCTCAATGATTTTTGATTAGAGTCCTACTGCTAGTGTTTGAAATGAGATTAGAACCTAGTTTCCTGATTCTAAGTCCAGTGCTCTATCTATTTATAATTTATAATTACAAGGGAGGATATGTATATGTGTGTATCTGTGCATATATATGTTATTACAAGATTTAGACAGAATAATACAAATTAATTTCAAGAGGGAGAGAACACCAAAATCTGAGGAGAATCATGGAAAGTCTTATTTTGGGGTTGGGTGTAGATATCTAATCTGTGATAAATGAGCTAAAGATTCTTTTTATTTTTTTAAACCCTTAACTTCTGTGTATTGGTTCCTAGGTGGAAGAGTGGTAAGGGTGGGCAATGGGGCTCAAGTGACTTGCCCAGGGTCACATAGCTGGGAAGTGTCTGAAGTTGGATTTGAACCTAGGACCTCCCATCTCTTGGCCTGACTCTCAGTCCGCTGAGCCACCCAGGTGCCCCCTGAGCTAAAGATTCTAAGAAGTGAACATGAGAAAGGAGAGCAATTCTAACTTAGGGGGCAATCTATTCAAAAGTGCAGATAGGAGATAGATGATTGTGTAGAAAAAATAGTGGGCAGTTTTCCTAGGATGGAACATAGATGTAGATCTAGAAAAAAATCTCACATGTCCTATAATCTAACCCCCCTCCCTCTTTAGATCAATCAGCCAAATCCCAGAGGCCTTAAATTATTTACCTGAGGACTCACAAGGAATACATGATGGAAGGAGCTTTCTACTGTCTCATAGTATCAGTAAAAAACAAACACACTGGGAGGAATATAGCATCTAGTGTTCCTTCTGGTAAGGGACCACAATTAAATGGTCATGACTGTTTTGCACTTTTCTTGGAAGAGTGAAAGTGTTGGATTTACTTCAAAGTAATGCAAATCAATCCAGAAACCCATGAACCAACAAAGTGCTACACACTTAAATTCCATTAAATCAATGTTTTAAGCTAAAAGAATGGTTTGTACCAATGTAAGCTTAGAGAATTTCAATTTGTACTTAGAGGCAACAAGATGGTACAGGAAAGAGAATGCTGAATTCGGGGTTGGGAAGACCCAAATTCAAACCCAAACTTAGACATTTATTAGCTGAATGACCCTGGGCAACACACTTTACCTCCATCAGCTTAGTTTTCTCATCCAAAAAATGAGGATAATATTGGCATCTACCTTTCAGAGTTATTGTGAAGATTAAATGAAATAACATATCTTAAAGCCCCCTAAAAGTAGTAGTAGTAGTAGTAGTAGTAGTAGTAGTAGTAGTAGTAGTAGTAGTAGTAGTAGTAGTAGTGGTAGAGGTGGTGGTGATGATGATAGTGATGATGACTGTGGTGGTGGTAGTAGTAGCAACAGTGATGATGGTGGTAGTAGTAGTAATAGTAGTAGTTATTGTAGTAGTAGTGGTGGTGGTGATGGTGGTAGTAGCAGCAGTAACAGCAGCAGTATTAGGGAGAGAAGGAGGTCATGGTCAACACGTTGTCTTCCTACCAAATAAATCCTAGAAAGCTCAAAATAAGATTCCAAAATGGGGAAAACTTTTAAGATCGTTGAAAAACTGAGCTTCTCCTCTCTACAAGGCAATGCCAGAAGGCACAGTCCTTAGATTATTGCTTTCTTTAGAAATACACATCTTGGCTATTTTTTGGCAACCACAAAGCAGAATAAAAAACAAAGACCTCCCCATAATCTATGGAACAAGACTCGGCTTAGAAGTGTTCCTCTACATGGCCAGGATACCTATGATAAATCAATGCACCTCAAAGTTTTATGCTCATAAATTTGATATCAGATACTTAAGTTTTGTGCTTCTGCTACCTTGCATTTTTCTGGTGGTGCTGATGACTTTCCATAAAAATCAGCCATTTAGAAAGCATTTCCTGCTAAATGGTGAGGTAAACCAATAGGCTCCCCTCCCTCCACTGCCAGACGCAGCAGCCCGATGAGCTGACATAAATATTGTCACCATCATCTTCCTAATCATCATTATTAATACAAATAACTGGCATTCATATAGGGTTTTAGAGTTTGCAGAACTCCTCACAAAATATATCTCCTTTGAGACAAATATTGTGACTTTAATATTCACAACATAAAAAAAGATGAAAATGAATGAAGTCTTTTAATCCTTACATCTAATTTTAATCCTATGCTTAAAAATTTCAGCAAGTCTTTTGATACTATAGTTACCCCCATCATTCAGTTTTACAAAGACATCTCTGTTCTCATTGTAGGCTAATGTATCCACATGGGAGTTTGTTAGTGCTTCAGGCAATCTCTAAAATTAATTTGCTTGGTAATTATGTATATTTTTTAAAACTATTTTTACTTTTAAAAAATAGTAACTATGAATGAAGTTTTCTTTTGTTTCTTTTTTTTTAATCTGAAGACATTTGTGACCAAAGGGTTAACGTTTTACACATTTTCCAATTCTCCTTTCATTCATACAAGAAGCCTAGATACAAAGGAGCCTACCCAGCTTTATTTTTATGTAGAGAGGGTAGAGGGCAGTGGCTTTGGATCCAGCCCAGGGTCCCTGGAGGCTTATGGAGATGTATGAAATGCACATATAAATGCTAAATTCCTATCACCAAAAAGTAAGTGCTAGAAGAAAGTCATTCATGTTTACAAAACTTGTCAATCATGGAATTTGCTGTCTACAGCTATGTTCCTAACCACATTATTTCATAAGCTACTGGATTTCAGGCAAAATTACCTTAAGCTGACTGAGGTTCCATAGCAGAAGGCACCCTGAATTGTGTGATACTCTTATTTCTGCAAAACATCCACTTTTTCTAGCAGTTTTTATTTAGAGGTTAATTCTCCCTTAAAAAACCCCAATTTAACATTTTGACTTTGTGTTGTTGGTTTGCAGAAAGGGCATCTGGTTGGGACACAGGTTCAGTCATTTATTACCTGTGGTCCTGCCTGTTTCTTCAGGTATACATTGAAGAGGCTGGATGGCATGAGGTCTCACCCAGTTGTAAATCCATGATCCTGTGATGCTCCTAGAAACTCACCATAGTATAATGAGTAGGAGGCTGACTTTGGAACCAGGAAGATCTGGAGTCAAGTGCTACCTTTGAAATCCTGGCTATACATCCATGGAAAATTCAATTTACTTCTCAGCATCCCAGGCAGCAAACAAATCATTCAACTATGCTGGTGAAGGATATTCCCTACACTGATAAAATCACAACACAGCCACATTCTCTACAAAAACATTTGGTGATCATAACTTTAAACATTATCAATCCAGTTCCCTGGATATGGAGAGTGAAGGAGAGAGGACCATTGAAAACTCAAAATGCAACTTGAAAATGGTTTGAAGGAACCAAGGAAAGTAGAATATTGTGTGTGTTATATTTGCTTGTTCCCAAAATCAAGTAGTGATTTGGTTCAATATATATCTGTTTCATCATTTTACTAGTGCCCGGGTTCTTATACCTTCTTAACTCTCCACTGTCTTTTTAACCATCCTGAAATTTAATGACATTTCTCATTCTCCAATTAAATTATGTGAGGTGAGACATCAAATCCATTAACGTACATTCTACGCCCAACAAATTATATATTTGAAAAATTACTAAAGCACTCTTGTTCCATACAGACTCATGGCAGGATAGAGGGTTCCCTAGGCCTTAGAGAGTATTTTCCTGAAAAACAGTTGTTTTTTTTTGTTTTTTGATTTTTTATCCAGCATGCATCTGCTTTGCACTCATATAATCAAACTCAATTACGTTATTTAAATAAAATCACAGGTAGAGTTGGTTATCACATCCGAATTCTAATAAACAAACCCTGCTGTTTATTTGCTTTTTGAAGACTACTTGTTCTGAAGTGAGAGAGTGGGGTGGCTTTAAGACCTATGGGGCTTTCTAATTTTCAAGAGATTATGCAGCTATGAGGGTTGTGATTTTCATCAAGATTTCTTACATGGCATATCATATAAATGAGAACGACCTAGTTCACTGTGTAAGTAAAGGAAAACACTACCTTCAAAATCCATGAAAGAACAATTTTAAAGTTTAAATCACCAATGGAAAGAAAAGTTGATATATAAGGAAGGAAAAAACCCCTCTTTGAATAAAGAGAACTTTGGAGGCAAATAATTCTGATTCTATCTAAATTAGATTTCTATTTCTTTAAATTTCATAGGAGGAGAGGGGTATAATGAATTTCCTTGCCCAAATGTGCTTGGATTTAGGGGCACTTCGATATAACCGTGAAACATGTTTCTTGGTGGCCAAAATTCGGGTTTTAGAAGTTTGAAGTAAAACATGACTCTTCTGAGAAATTATAATTTTGTGATGATAATTCTGATTTTACTATTCAACACAGTGTGCATTTATTGAGAACCTACTGTGTGGGAGGTATTCTGCAGATGAAATTAAATCACTTTTGTCCCCAAGGAATTTAAATTTGACTGGGAAGAAACAACAAGAAGAAAAGCACATCAAAACATAGATAGAAAGTAACAGGAAATTCTAAACAAAAGGAATCAAGGAAGACTTCATATATTAAATGCTTCCTATATGCCAGTCACGTGCTAAGAACTGGGGATACAAACCCAAGCATGGCGGTGTACTTAAAGGAAGCTGAAGGGTGTATCACACTAAGGCAAAGAAGGAGTGCTATTATGATTAAAATTATTGCAAGAGACTGATTTTTGGGTAAGAATAGAAATTTATTGATTATATCAGGTTTATCTGTTAGGCCAGCATCATAATCAATAAAGTGTTACATAAAGACCCTAGACTCTCTCTTAGCAAGAATGACCTAAGCTGGGTCAGGCAACCCTATAAATAGATTTTTAGGAGCTTATCATCAGCTCCTCCCTGGAGCATCGCAAGACATCTGTAAGTTGAGATGGTTAACTAAGAAGTGGTTCATCAACCTACTACCTACCCCTCCCAAAGAACTCTTGTCTCCTTCCATTAACCAGATTCTGTTTAAAAAAAAAAAAAAAAAGATATTCTTTGGGATTCCCAAGGACAAAGAAAATGCAGAAAAAATAGTAAAGGAGCTGATCTCTGACCCAGATCCCAGATAGAGGATTACACAATCATTTTCCCTCTATATAGGTATTGATACAATATAGGTTAAAATAAATTCTCACCCTGTCCCTACCTGTGGAGAGGCTGTGTAACTGCATTCTGAGGAAGGTGCAGGAGCCTCCAAAGACAAGAAGTAGAAAGAAACAATTCCTTGAATTGAGGGGAAAGCTACTCATCCAATTTGACTATCATTTAACATAAAGAAGGGAGATTCCTTTCAAATAAGAATGGAGAGTTGGGTTGGATCCAGATTAGAGAAGACCTTAAAGGTGAGGCTGATGAGTGGATAATTCATCCTACCACAAACTTGGAGTCACTGAAGGTTTGAAAAGATATCTGATGTCACATTTACCTCCTTCCTATTTGGTACTCTGGCTCTAGGCTCAGAGGATACAGGTTCAAATACTAGCTCTGTCACTTTCTACCTGTGTGGCTTTTGTCCCGTCACCCACTGAGGATGTGGACTGTCTGACTGAGTCCTTTGTGGCAAGGTTCTTTGATACGATTTTTGAACTTGGAGTCAGATTACCTGAGTTTGAAACCTGCCTCAGATATTTATTAATTGTGTGATCCTGGACAAATCACTCTAATTCTGTTAACATCGGTTTCCTCATCCCTAGAATGAAGCCACAATTACTGGAGGATGCATTGCTGAAGAGCTTTTATATTGACTGTGAAACATGGGAAATGTTGGTACAGGAATGTCCATCATGGCATGCCTGAAACAAATGAGGCAGCGTACTCCATCCATGAGCAAAGCAGAATGGGTGAAGCACAACACAGAGGAAACATGAGCTGTGCAAAACCATAAAAGCTCAAAGGGACTACTTGTGCCCGTCTGATAAGTGGTAGAGCCTTCTGGACTCGTGTTGGTCTGATGAAGCATAGCTGAACACAACGTAGTTTTCTGACTTCAACACTGTGATGCCTTCGGTCTTCTTCAAAAACAAAAGATGAACAACAACAAATCGATGACTTTAATGTGCTCCCAAACACTCACATGTGGGTTAAGTCCTCCAGCTCACATTTTTTGGGCTCAAATTTAGATGTTCTGCAGTTTGCTGAGCCAAGGCTTGATTTTTAATTAGCTTATTCCATGCCTCTTTAACAATATGTAAAGTTCCTGAATCTAAATGAGCATGGTCTTAGTTCAAAACATCTTCATGATATAATTTAAGCTTAAGTGGAAGTTTCAGAGTCAGGACCGATGGAAGATTTTGAAGATGATTGCCAAGCAATTAAAATGAGATGAGTGGTCAAGTTTGTTTTGCTCTCAGGCTAAAGATAACCAGGCCTTTTATAAAATGAACCCTGGCCATTGAAGAAATCTGAATATTCTCATCTCTGTAAATTTTAAAGCAAGTGAATATTTTCTTTTCCTGTTGGACATGCTTCTTCTCTCTTTTTGAAAAGCATCATCTGTGTTAGAAGACCTTCACAGGACTCTTAATGAATTCGGACCTCATTATTTTCATCCATTTTAGCCCTTGGGGAACTTTCCTTCCATGAATCTCAGATCACTTACTCATTTCACTGTTGACATGATCAGAAATGCTTTCAAATATTTTTAATTCATAGTTTAATCATTAGGAACATTCTAGCTTGTAGACTGTCACAAGTTATCTGTATGGGGGGGGTAGGGGTCAGAGTGGGAGATTTAAGAATTATTTAATAATTTCAGAATCTTAGTGGTAAAAGACTTCCCATAACTAGGCTTTTCTTGAAGTCTTTCAAAGAAAAAGAACTCATTGTCTCCCAGGGCATCTCATTCCCCCTTTAGCTAACTTGACTTGCTAAGAAGTCAGTCAATAAGCATTTAAGTTTTTACTTTCTTTTCTTTTCCTTTTCTTTTTTTCTTTTTTTAAACCCTTACCTTCTATCTTGGAGCCAATACTGTGTATTGGCTCCAAGGCAGAAGAGTGGTAAGGGTGGGCAATGGGAGTCAACTGACTTGCCCAGGGTCACACAGCTAGGAAGTGTCTGAGGTCAGATTTGAACCTAGGACCTCCTGTCTCTCAATCCACTGAGCTACCCAGCTGCCCCCTTAAGTTTTTACTTTCTGTTTAATATTATGCTATATCCTCCGGAGATTTTTTTGGAGGTGAGAGGGGAAGATGTGTGTGTATGTGTTTAATATATATGAATCCTACAATTTTGGGCATGGAGGTTCCTTGTCTAGTTCTTAGCTACATTCCCTACATTGTTTGGGAAATAAGGGAAGCTCCCAAGACTATAAATCCAGCTCTGGAAAATAGCTGATGCTTCTAAAACTAAAACTGTCATGGCTGGAACATGGAGTACCATTAAAATATGATAAAAGACAGAAGCTAATAGAGAGAAAGTAAAGCAAAAAACAAAAAAACAAAAAAAAACAAACTACTTTGAGGGGAAATATTCATGCTACAAGGAGGATGGAAAGAGATCAGTGCCCTGGAGGGGTGGAATAGGATGCCCCAATATGTAAAATCCACAGAATATTTTAAAAGTTTTCCATCTGGGGAAAGCTAGACCAAGCATTAGGAAGAGGGAATGAGGTCTCAAGAACCAGTGCTGATTCATACATGGGGATATGCCTGGCACCTTGGTAGTTCGATGACAATCATATTTCCCTTTGGTGGAAAAGGAGACTTTTGACCATTCCCATATTTGATCATTTTGATTAAATTTGTTAGGGTTGTTTAGTTTCCCTTAGTCTTCTTCCTTGAGCAGAACAGGAAGGCTAGTGAGGTCCTTAGAGCTTCACCTGATCTTCATACGCTTCATGAATTCAAGATACAAAGTCCTTTACTATATATCTAATGATGCAGGCAAAGTTGTGTTCTTGCTATTCTTCTGGCCACATTTTCCATCTCTTTGTCTTTGTATAGGATTCTTCCCGTGCCTAGAATGGACTCCTACCTCAACTCTATCTTTTTAGAACCTCTACTTTCTCTCAAAATTTAGCATAAATACTCTTACATGAAGTCTTTGCTGATATCCTTCCCTCCACTTTCCAGCTGCTAATGTCTCTCTTCTGAAAATTACTTTGTAGATGCTCTGTATAAACTAATCTCTTGTCTCTCTGTCTCCTTTCTCCCTCCTTCCTCCCTCTCTCTCTCCTTCTCTCTTTCTCTCTCTCTTCCCCCCCTCCATATATAACCATACACATGTACCCCTACAATAGAATATAAGTTCCGTGAGGGCAGGAAGTATTCCTTTTTTTTTTTTTTAATTCTTAGGGCATATCACCAGGTCTGATACATAAATAAGCATTTTTTAAAAGCTTTTGAAATACTGATAGATTAATTCAGATTATTCTCCTTTGCAGGGCTGTTCAAGGAAACGGTGGATGTAATGACATTTCCTATCTCTGTGACCCTAGATGAGTCATTTTTACCCTGTTTGTCTGAGTTTCCTCATCTGTAAAATGAGCTGGAGAAGGAAAGGCAAACTGTTCCAATACTTCTGCCAGTATCTCTGACCCCAAATGGGGTCATGGAGAGTCAGACATGGTTGAAAAATGACTGTACAATAATAAAATTTTCCTTTGCATGTTTTCCAGTTTATCAAAATCCTTTCTGAAATATGATGCCCAGATTGAAAGCATCCAGCCATAGACTGAGTAGAGCAGTGTACAGTGGGACTATCACTTTCCTGGTCTTTTGTCTTTTAATGAAATCAAAGATTTCATTAATTTTCTTGAGTGCCTTGTCACAATGCTGACTCTTGTATGTTGATGTTGGGCTTATAGACCATTAGTTGGGATTTTTTTTTCTTTTGAGATGAACAGCATACTAAATATTCTCCCATCTTATATTTGTGAGAATAATATTTTTTCAAAATTAAATGTAGAACTTTCTGTTTATCCTTATTAAAAAGAAAAAGTTAGATTATAGAATTTATACTGATAAAACAACAAGTCCAGATACACCCTACCTCCTCCCAAAGAAGGGAAGGGTCAGTTTTATAGGAAGTTCTATAAACCTGACTTCTTAAAAATACTCAATTCAAAGAATACCAAGAAAAGTAAAAACTCTTTAGTGGATATTTGAAGGACAAACATAAACATTCTTTATTCCTTTATGATACATTCTTTAATCCAACCTAATCTTCCTAAGATAAAATATAGCTGATGCTGAACCAATCCCAATATAGCCAGGAGAAGGACAAATAGAAATGGCATGGAGAAATATACAAGATAAGATTTGGGTAATTAAGCTAATGTGTTTAATGTCTTAAGAAGAAAAATAGGAGAGAAAAAGGCCCTCTTTCCCTCTAGAAAAAAGGAGTTAATCTCAATGTGTAAAGACATCTCCAAAGTTAGTGGGTGGTTTATGTTAAATGGGAAAAGAACCCTTGAATATAATATTAAGTCATCCTAAAAGACTGAGCATGAAATGATATGTATTTACATTACTCTGATTACTCCATAATATTATATCCCTCTTGTGTAGAGTAAATTCTTTGCCATATTCTTCTCAAAGCTATCATAGGAGATAGGCCATCCTCAGTTCAGAACACTAACAAACTCAAGTGAAGTCGATTTATTCGAGAAAGTTATTCATTTAATTTTCACCATTTAGTATTTATATTCCTATTCCATTCATTTATTCACTTCATCTTTATTCATTTATGCATTGATCAAATATTCATTTCAATAGGTTTCATTATAACCACAGAAGCTGTAGGGAAAGATTTGTAGCAAAGTTATTCATTTAATAGATTTATTTTTAGTAAATCCTCAGAGCAGAAAAAGGCCAGTTGGCCCATCATGTGTATTCCATTTTCAGTCTTCCAACAACTGGTCCTCTTTTTATCTGTTCATTTTTTTTTTTTTTTTTACTGATATTTCCTTGCATTTCCTTTGGACTCAATCCTTTTATCTGGAATCCAGTTTTTATCAGGGTGGCTGATACACAATAGATGTTTAATATTTATTGACTGAAAGTCACTGTCAATTAAGCAAACTATGTTTAATAATTCCTTTAAAGGGTTAGATGTTGCCTATGACTTTATTGATCGCCAACCTATAATCTTCACAAGATTCTACTTTGATTCCTCTAGTAGCTTGCAAGTGACCCTGAGTTCTTAAAAAACCTATGATCATGTAAACCATTCTTTGGAAAGTTCTACCCATTATGAAAAGCTTTGAGTTTGGGACAGGGATGAAATGCGGTGACTCTGTGATCTGACAACCAGTTTAGAGTCTCCTTCTTGGGATGGACCAGATTTACAAATTCACAAGCTCATAATTTTAGACTTGAGAGAAGCCATACTTACTCCAACCCATACATAAAAAAGAATCCTCACTACAACATAACTAATTAAGAATCAGTCATCAAGACTTCTCTTGAAGACCAACAAGTCTGGGGAATATGTTACCCTCTAACAGAGCCTATTCCATTTGTGGGTGACTCTAATTATCGCAAAGATTTCCTTGACATCAAAAGTTATAGGCTAATTTTTTTTCTGAAGTAGATTTATTAAATCTTATGTTTTTATTGATATATTTGGTTTTTATATTGCCTGAATTTCCCCTATAGCCCTCCCTTTTCCCACTCCCAGAGAGGCAGCCCTTGTAAGATAATTTTTAAAATTTTATTATTATTGTCATGAAAAATATGCTTCCATATTGGCCATTATTATAAGAGCAAACTCATACATATCCAAAATCCCCAAATAAAACTATACATACACTGATGTGAAAGACAATTCCAACAGTTCTTTCTCTGGAGATGGAGAGCATTCCCCACCATAAGTCTTTCAGGATTGTCCCAGATCATTACATTGCTGAGAGTAGCCAAGTTTTCACAGATAATCATGCTACAATATTGTCATTATTGTGTACAATAGTCTCCCAGTAGAAGAGAATATTTTAAAGAAAGAAAAAAGAGATTAGAATATGACAAAACTGATTAGCATTTAGGAAAATATGATGTCGAATGAGAGGTCCATATCCATATAACTCTTTCTTTCTACAAAGAAGCCAGGGAAGTATCTTCTCCTAAGCTCTTTTTTGGAGTCATTTTATCTTTAAAATTTCATAATATTTATTTTCATTTGATTTGTGATTGCTCTTTCCAATAACATTTCTGTGGCCAATTGTGTTTACTGTTTTCCTGGCTCTGCTAGCTTCGTTTTCTATCAGTCCATATAAATCTTTTCAGTATTCACCATGTTTGTTTGTTTTCACAGAAGAGTAATACTTTATTACATTCATGTACCACAAGTTCATTCTTTGCCAAATTAATGAGTATTCACCTTGTTTCCAGTTTTTTGCTGCCACAAAAAATGCTGAGCTATATATATATATATATATATATTTATGTGTGTTTGTGTGTGAGTTTTGAGCCTTTATTTTTTTAAATTAAGTACTTAACAAATACTAATTCTTATCTTCTCCCTTTATACTTCCTCACTTGGTGATTTATTAGCTTTTGTGGATTCTGTTGTTATCTCTGTAGATAATTATCAGTTTAAAAAAAATAAAACCCTATCCTATCCCCAGATCTACAGTTTTGCATAACCACTTGCCCCATGGACATTTTGAAATATATTTCCCAGAGATATCTAAAACTCAAAATGTTCAAAACAGAACTCATTATTTCTACCCCCCTTCAATTCTCTCTTATCTTCTTCCCTTTTACTGTTAAATGCATCTTTGTCCTCCCAGTCACCCAAACTTGCAAATTCGGTGTCATCTTGGACTCCTTACTTCCCTGACCCCAGTCTATCCAATTTATTGCCAGGTCCAATTGTTTCTACATTTGTGTCGTTTTCTGAACACATCCCCTCTCTCTACTCACCCAACCTTCATTTTGGTGCAGATACTCATCACCTTGTGCTGGACTATTTCATCCTCTGCTAGTTGGTTTTCTTGAAGAAAGTCGCTTTCCTACTCCAATTCCTACTCTATTCAGCTGCCAACCTGTTCTTCCTAAAGCACATCATCTCTCCTACTCAGTAAATTCCAGTGGCTCCCAATTATCCCAAGGATCTATATTGATTAATTAATTAATTTAAATAATTAATTTGCCTTTTAAATCCATTAACAACAGAATCACTTTCTACCTTTCAAATCTTTATGCCTACACCTCCCTTTAATCCCTAGCCTTTGGAATATTCTCCATATTCCATACAGGAATATTCTCTTTCTTCCCTCTGCCTCCAGATTTCCCTGGATTCCTTTCAGACCCAGCTCAAATCCCACCTTCTCCAACATCACACTGTCTGAGATTACCTCCCCTTCTTCTCATTCACATAGACATTTATATATTATTTCACCCAGTAGCACAGGAACCCTTTAGGATTCTGTTTTTATCTTTGTTCCCCCCCAGCACTAATCCTCAGTAAGTGCTGAATCAGTGCTTCTTGATTGACTTCTTTCCTCTTCCTTTCTCTCCAAATCCTAATTTAATGGAAAAAAAAACTAAAAAAATTAGCCTCACTTTGCAAGCTATATGTATAGTAAAGCCAAATAAATCCAAAAATGTCTCATTATTTTCTCTTCTTAAGAAAAATTATCTGTTTGTTGTATATTGACTTTCTTTCCTTTCTGCCACAGAGATAATATTCTCCGTCATTTCACCTCTTGAATTATCCTTGGTCATTGAATTGCTCAGAGATTTTTAGGTCTTTTATTATTGTGTCTTTACAATGGTTTTGTTATTGTACAAATTATTCCTTGTTCTTAACTTGTTCAGTATCAGTTCATAGAATCTTCCCAGGCTTTTGTAAGCCTTCCATCATTTTTTATAGCACACTATTCCATTGCATGCTTATGTTATAATTCACCAATTAATGGACACCAATTACAAAAAAAAAAAAAAGAGTTGATAGAAATATTTCCAAACATGTGTCCTTTTCCTATTTCTTTGTTATATTTAGAAGCATATGACTAGAAAAGATACTGCTAGATGGTCAAAGGGTATGCCCATTTTAGTGATTTTGGGGGTATAATTCTAAATTGCTTACTAGACTTACTGAACCCAATATATATTTCCATCAAAAGTACATTTAATGGGGCAGCTGGGTAGCTCAGTGGAGTGAGAGTCAGGCCTAGAGACAGGAGGTCCTAGGTTCAAACCCGGCCTCAGCCACTTCCCAGCTGTGTGACCCTGGGCAAGTCACTTGACCCCCATTGCCCACCCTTACCAATCTTCCACCTATGAGACAATACACAGAAGTACAAGGGTTTAAAAAAAAAGTACATTTAATGTGTTTGGCATTTACCATTTTCCTTTTTTGTCATGTTTGCAATTCTTTTTTTTTTTTAACTCTTGCCTTCTGTCTTGTAATCAATTCTGCATGTTGATTCCAAGGCAAAAGAATGTTAATGAGTATACAATGGGGATTAAATGACTTTCCCAGGGTCACATAGCTAGGAAGTATCTATGGTCAGATTTGAAGCCAGGACCTCCTATCTCTAGACCTGACTCTCAATCCACTGAGCCACCTACCTGTCCCCTCACATATCTATTTTTTTTGTTTTGTTTCGAAGAATATTGATCTAAGTCTAATTTCTGCTAGAAAGTTCTTATCAAATAAGGAGTTTTACTTCCTAAATAATTTTATATTTTACAGCTTGTTGAATTCCTGGTTACTAAGTTCTATTATTTCTCATTCTTCATTGCCTAATATGTTGCATTTATCTATTTTTTAATTTTTTCTAATTCTCAAATTATTTTATGCTCATTGTTTAATAATATAGTTTGAGTTCAAATGGCCATAGCAGCAATTTGAAAGCTGTGATTGTCCCTTGTGAAAAGGGGAAGGGACAAGAAGCCAATATAAAAGGAAGAAAGTTGGCCTCAGGAATCACCTTCATCTAGTGTCATCGCTTTGGATGGAATTTGGGTGAGTGGATAGCTGGCTTTCCCTTCCTGTCTTCTGGAGAGAGTTTAATTCTGGTTGAAGGTCCACAAGTCCAGGCTAAGTTGAGCACTTGGAGTAATATTTAGTTAGATAAGCTAATGTCTCTCTACTCTTTTGTATTTCTCTGCTTTCACTCTTTCCACCTCTTTTGTAAATAAAAGCTATTATAAAGTCATTTCGACTTTGAAGCAATTATACTTTGAATTGGTGAACTACCATATTATTTATAATTTTCATATATTTTAGTCAAACCATTAAAATTTAATTACAATACCCCTTGTTCTTTTTAAAATAAAATACTTTCTAGTTAGGCCTCTACTGTTTTGTATTTATGATATTGATTTTTTAAAATCCAAATGTAAGACTTAAAAATAAACCAATACTATGTATTGATTATAAGACATAAGTGTGGTAAGGGCTAGCCAGTGGGGGTTAAGTGACTTGCCTAGGGTCACACAGCCAGGAAGGATCTGAGGTCAAATTTGAACCCAGGACCTCCTGTCTCTAGACCTGACTCTCTATCCACTGAGTCACCCAGCTGCCCCCAAGCTTGGTTGACTATTGCCTTTATCAAAGCATCCCAGTTCTGGTTAGGCAGACAAACAAAAATCTTCTTCTTCACCATTTTATCACTAGGGCAGCATCAGTTAATGATATAAGCCTGGCCCATGTTTCAAAGTCTATGAGAAGATCCCATTCCTGAAGTTCTCTGCATACTCTTAAGCTCTGGGCTCATTGGTTAGACCCAGTCATTAATGGCGCACCCTAATTTAAAAATTGGAGGGGGAGAGCAATTCCACCCTCCTCTCTGCTAGTAAAGGCAGCTGCATGGACTATGGGGCAGAGAGATGAGTTCATGCCCATTTCTGAGAATCTTGGGAGGGTGAGGAAGGAAAGACCTTTCCTTGGGCTTTGGTTAGGCTCCCTGACAAACTGCTGATTTTGTCTGACAATCTGTCAGGGCACAGGATTCCTCCCACCCAGGAGCTCCTGGGCACACGCTCGCACACACACACACACAGGGAAGAAAACTGCTCTATTCAAAATGGGTTATGCTAAGGTTGGAATATTTTATGATACCTAAAAGATAAGGTAGTTCCTTTATATAATCCAACTGAACAAATATGCTGCCTAAGCTGCTGTGAGCTGACAGCTGCCTCTGCCGATGGGATGGAAATGTTCATTTTGTAGAGTGCGCGTTGCTGTAAAATGATGACATTTCTCCAGGGCTTTCACGTTGGCAAAATGCTTCCCAGGCAAGATCTCATTTGGGTCTGCGAGGTAAGGGCTACTCTTGTTCTCTCTTAATAGCTAGAGAAACCAGGATTTACAGAGGTGATGACTGATCTGGCTCAACTAGCTGGCAAGCGCTCACTCTGGATTTGAACCCATGCCTTCCTGATTCTGATGCTAGCCTGTTCCTCTTTGTACTAGGCTGCTTTTCAAAAATTAAACAAGTGAGACTGGGGTTTGAATCCCAAGTCAGATACTAAAAAAAGCTAATGAGAGCAGCTAGCGTTGGTACAGGGGCAGCTAGAGGGTTCAGTGGAAAGAGCACTGAGCCTGGAGTCAGGAAGACCTAAGTACAAATCCAGCCTCAGACACCAGTTGTGACCCTGGATGAGCCACTTAACCTCTGTTTGCCTTAATCTACTGGAGAAGGAAATGGCAAACCAGTCCAGCATCTTTGCTGAGAGGGTGCCATAATGGGGTCATGAAGAGTTGGTTACAAGCAATCAACTCAACAACAACAGTATTGATATATCACTTTGCAAAGCACTTGACAAATATCTTATTTGAGTCTCAAAACAACAAGGGTAGGTAGTGTAACATCCATGTTTCTGAGAGGGGTTCAAGCTGCATCATAGAATTCCACAGAGTTCTCGGGGGCACTATGGAATTCTATGATGCAGCTTGAACCCCTCTCAGAAACATGGATGTTATGGTAAATGCTATTACTATTCTCATTTTATAAATGAGGAAACTAAAGGAGACAGAGACTTATTGACTTATCCAAGGTCACACAGTGCTTGAGACTACCTTTGTCTTCATCTGTAGACTTTTTTCAGGAAAATTTCTGCCTCTGAATATGTCATCCCAACATATTTACAGGAAGCTGCTTTAGCCTTAAACAGGAAAGCAATGCCTTATTCCTCTGATATCAATTTTCTTCCACCTCCTTTAGTGGTCCATCAATATTCCTTGTCAATCATATTTCATTTTATGCATCCAAAGGCTCTCTACATGATAGATCAACTTTCAATATCAAATTCAGTTTCTAAATAATTTTTAATAACTTTTCAGTTTTTACCACATCATCTGCTTATTTTCACATCCTGGTTTTCATGTACTTAGTACATCATTTATTTTTTCCCCCCACAATTATAACAAGTCTCTTTATCATTTCAATAGATTTTCTTCCTTTATTAGACTTGTTCCTCACAGAATAGGTCTTTTTATTATGAAAATCTCACACACACCCCCTCAGCAAATAATCTTGCCTCTCAAGTGAGGGGAAGATTTCATTCATTCTTCCTGAGCTACCTCACCTACATTCCTTTACATCATATAGAATTACCAACCCAGAACTGGAAAATAATTTAGAGGTCATCTCACCCAATCCTCTCATTTTAGAGAAAAGGAAACAGACCCAGGCAGATGAGTTGAGTGATTAATCCAAGGTCACTCAGTAACAGAGGTAGGATTTGAACCCAGATGCTTGTCTCCAGTTTTTTGTTTTTTCTACTCTCCCCAATTCCTCTATTTGTCTTAATCTCTGATCTTGGAATGAAGTCTTCTTCAACAAAGGAAACCTGTCTGTTTATGATCTTGATCCTATTGTCCATTCTATGTCTTTGATCAACAGTCATAGGATCATAGGGGTATATAAAGAGCCAGAAAAGACTTTAGATGTCATCCATTCCAACTTCATTGTTTTAGATAAGCTGACACCCAATTTGGTTAGGTGAACATATCCAGGGTCACACTAGTTGACTTCTGTTTCCCACCTCAGTGATCACTAATACCTTCTTCTCTGATGAGTTCCTCTTCCCTGCTTGCAACCATATTCAGATATTCCCCCCATCCTAACGAGAAGCTTCCTCTTGGCCTTCCTACTCACTCAAGTTATCATCTTCAAACTATTTACAAACAATTAGCTTCAACACACGAAACAGGTTTCCCTTTCCCCAGGACGCCTCCCCAAACTTTATAGTTGAATGTGCCTCTTCTCTAGCTTTTTATTTTTTGATATCACCTTACCTAGATCCTACCTTGGTTCTCATTAAATTTTAACTGATTTTTTTTTGCACATCTAAAGGCTTCCCCCATCCACCTGCCCACAAGATTAAAAGTTCCTTGAATATAAATGGTGCCACTTATTTTTTTTTTTGTATCCTCAGTACAAAGACAAGTTCCAAATGCTCATTGAATTAAGTTAACTTGTTGAATACATTTTTTTTGGCTTTTTCATCCCAATTGGTGATTCTGAGTTCATCATCTATAAATTGTGGGGTAGTAAAAAAGCTAACTTGCTCTGGAGTCAAAGGAACTGAGTTCAAATTTTGCCTTTGAATTTTACTACCTGGATGAGATTGGGTAATTTTCTTAATTTCTGTAGATCTCAGTTTTCTCATTTTTAAATGGAAATAGTTGGAACGATGGTATCTGAAATCTCTTCTCGCTTTACCTTTGTAATCCAAGGAGTCAATGGAAATAAAATACAAATTCCCAGTGTCTCTGTTTTCTCAGTTTTCAAAGTTTTAGGATCATAGTTTACGAACTACAAAAGACATTGGTGATCATTTAATTCAGCCATTTTATAGATGGCATAATGATAAAGTACTGAATTTGGGAACGAGAAGTTCAAATTTTTTGTGTCCCTAGAAACATCCTCCTGACATACAAGGATGCCATTGAATTAGTTAGGTGTTTGCTTTGGTGTGGCTACCTGGGCATATGGAGGCATTGTGCATCTTCTAGGGAAAGAAAGCAAGGTGGGGGCATTTAAGGGTTTCAGTGGATTGAGAGCCAAGCCTAAAGACAGGAGATCCTGGGTTCAAATTTGGCCCCAGACACTTCATGCAAGTCAGTTAACTGCAGTTGCCTAGAACTTGCCACTCTCCTGCCTTAGAACAGATACTTAGTATTGATTCTAAAATGGAAGATTAGGGTTTTTAAAAAAAGAAATAAACCATTAGCAGGGAGACTTGAAGGGTTGTTTTCAGCTTATAGTTCTGTTTTTTTTCCAAAATAGAATGCTATTTTAAAATTCTATGATATAGAATTAGAAATCACTAAATTCAGAACTGCAGCGTCTGCTCAAGAGATGCAACTCTGGAACATAAATCACTGAGCTCTCTTGTTTTCTTTGTAAGGCAGAATCTTCTTTCCAAAGGTCTTGATGGAGAAAAGCTGACTCTTTTTCCTCCACTCCTCTGTCAGAACATCTGACTTTCTTCAGGAAACAGTTCCTGGAGCAAGCACTTGCTTTTGTGTCCAGTCTGTATTTGAAAATCATCTCTTGTTGCCTGGAAGCAAGAGTAGGTCATTAACTTATTCATCAAGCAAAGTATCCCTTATAGCCTTCCTCTCCTGAGAGACTTGTCAGACCAGATCAGACCCTTTTAGAACCTCTCTGCTTTCTTGGTTTCTGTCTCTGAGATCTGATGTCAAGAAATACTTCTAAATATAGGTGTCTGAAAATGGAAAATGGAATGGGATGCCTCCAAGAAGTAACATGGATGGTTACTTGTTAGTGATATTGTAGAGAGAGATTCTGGTGCAGGTACCACTTGGATTGAGTGGCTCTGGAGACCTCTTTCAATTCTAGGATGTCATGATTCTGTTTACCTATATCCCAGGCATCTTTATCTATACAACACACATACACACATACACATTAACAGATTTATGGCAGCCAATGTGATATTAAGGCTCATTATTCTCTGGACCAAGAATGAGCAAAATATGACCTTTCAAGGAATGTTCAAGCCCCTATTTTCTAGTACATAGTGTTTAAAGATGGAGAAAAGAAACAAAAAGCAGACTTTACTCAGTAGGGAAGGAGATAGAGCTGAGAATGTAATTTGTTCTGATCTGATCATTTGAAACAGAGAAGCAGCTCAGTTATCCATCATAGTCAAAAAATTGGTTCTGTCCAGCCTAGCATTTGATAACTTGCCCTGATCTCAGCCCTCTTCTGCCAGACCAAATGCCACCTCCTCTAGGGAACCTTTGTTGATTACACTGGGTCAGAAATGACCTCTCCTTCTGCACAAATATCATATCACTTTGTCTGCCCATCCTTCATGTATTCTATGTATCTGCCACAGAATATAGTACACAATGTCACAATGTATATGCCTTATATACACATTTAGATGATGATTTCCTTGAGGTAACTTAATCTATTTTCTAAATACCAAAGATTTCATTTGCTATAAGTCCAGAATTCATCATTTAGAGTTTAGATGCTCTAATTTAACCCTGATTAAAGATTCCATTACCAAGTGGTCAATTCACTGGTGATATGTCTCCAAATTGAGTTGAACTCAGTCTTAAAAAAGTAGAGTTTCTTGATGGTAGAAGCTATGTTTGACCTCTTCCCAACTTGGGAGAATCTCTCAGAGACTGAGCTCCCCTGAAATTGCCTTTAAGAACCTACACCGAGATGAACCAATACAAGGACTTTGTGGCTACTATGACCATATGTGCCAGGCTCATGGGAGGCTCTCAGGAAACCCTTCTCCCATGCCTGATGGATGCCAAGTCTTATGAAATGACTTGGGTTCTTTGTTCTCCTTTCCAAAGGTTTTTTAGATGGGCAGCTTATATGCTGGGCTATGTGCAGTCTTCAAAGCTTGAGAATTTTCCCTGGACAAGTGCCAGTTAACTGAATAAGTGGTTGGCAGCTCTACTCTGAAGAAATGGGATACTTCTCATTTCCTTGAGGAATATGATACAGCTACAGGCTTACTCGAAGATTACTTCCCCTGAGACATTCCCATATGGTACATTTTGAAAATGGCAAAGGGATACCAGTGTGTGGATACAATACTACTACATTCCAAATCCCGGGATATTATCGTTGCAGACATTGCCTCCAGTCACTCAGATCACAGCCCACCTATACAGTCTGTCCAGTGAGACTCTTGTTCACAACCTCCTAGTTGCCAAAAGGGTCTAACCATGTTTTCTTGATGGTGGGGTGGGGTCTTCCTTTATTTCTCTTGACACTATGAAGATAATAATGGGCCACAAAGGTTATTCAAAGGTCAGTCCTTCCTCTCACCATATGACAGGCATTTTTTTGCTCAAAGATTATGTTGATATTTTCTTTACCATTTATAATTAATAATAATTAATTTTATAATTATATGTTACTTATAATTTTATATTATAATTAATTCCTTTTCTGCTATGCTTTGTAGCCTATTTATGCCCAACATGTGCCTCTCCATTGCCTTCTGTATGCTCTTTTTTGAATTGTTCAGAGAACTGAGTGTCCTATGACTCTAAGCTCTCTAATCTTGAGAAAAGAACATAAGCATGTGAAAGATAGTCTTCTGTTTGAGGGATGAGCATGGGGTTATTAAAAAAAAAAAAAAACAAATTTTTTCCTCCCTTTTCCAAAAAAACTGGCTTTGAATCCTACCCCAAACATTTATGAGCTCTATGACCTTCCATAGATCACTTAACCTCTTTAGTTTCCTCATCTGTAAAAAAGGAATAATAAAAGGCCCCACCTTACAAGGTTATTGAGAGGATGAAATGATATTATAAATATATAGAACTCTGGAAAAAAAAGATCACTATGTCAATAATAGCTCTAATCATTATTATCATCATCATCATTATTATAAGTAGCAATGGATGATAAGGTTGAAAAGATGAATAAAGTCTATATTTTAGCAGGCCTTCCTTGAGTTCTAAGATATTGAGTTTGAACTTTGGCTCATCCATACCAGGTAGCCAATGGACCATTTCAAGAAAGAAAACAAAACATTTTTTTAGGAATTCTGTATACATAGGGGCCTGGAACAAGTTCAAAACTCTTTATTTTTGTAAATTTAATGAGTAGATTTAACAGGGACAACAAAATCTGGAGGAAAAAAATTTGAATGGATGGGAGAGGTCAATTAAGAGAATATTTTAATAGTCCATTTTGAGAAGGACCAACTAGCTAATTCTCCTGCTTTTCCAAATTTAAATAAAAGAGTGGCACATACAATCAAGTCCAAATTCAATACAATAGACTTCATATTTCCATTATTCACCTAATCTGTGGCAACTACTATGCAAATAATCTCATCCTAAAGACTATATTCTCTTTTGCTCTTACTACTAGCATTTTTTTAAAACTTCCAACACCTCCTTGGTACCCAGTTTTGTTTTTTGTTGTTGTTGTTGTTAGATTCCAAATTTCTTAGCCTAGCTATTTAAGAACATCCACACTCTGATCTCTATCAACTTGTTTTTCAATCTCTTCACCCACTCTTCTCCAACATTGACCTATGAATCAAGGCAAACTGATGAACTCATTATCCATATGTAGCAGTTAACAGTGGGAAAGTTAGAGCCTCCCTGATCAAAATCAGTCTTCCCCTTCCTTTCCCACAACCCAGTCAATTTAATCACAGACATTGTTCCCAACAAAGACTAGGACCAGGGAGTCCAAGAAGCTATGGAAGTGGCTCTAAGAAACATGACTCCTAGGAGAAACATCTTATGCTGAATGGATGTATACAAGTTGGAACATGAACAGTAATGTTGAAGATGGTGAGGAGACTGGAAATTATGCTACATATGGGTTAAATGGCAGAACTGATGCTGTTTAGCATGCAGAAGAAAGGATTTAGCTATAAAGGAAAATTATTGCCAAGTCTGCAAATGGCTCTCATTTGGAAGAGATTATTTTTGTTTTGCTTGTCCCCCAAAAGCAGATCCAGGAACAATGGAAGAAAGCTACAAAGAGTCATTATTTAGGTTTGATGTAAAAAAAATGTCCTAACAGAGCTGTCCCAACTGAGCTGGACTACATGAGATTTCTTTGCCAGATGTCCTAAGAAGAGATTAGATTATTCCTTATTTGGCAAGCTCCTTTGTGGTTTGCTAGGCATCTAGCACAGCAATTAACAAACAGGAGGTGCTTAAAAAGTGGTCTTTGATTGATTGATTGATTAATTGATTGATCTAAGAACCTAGACTTTGGAGGAGGAAACTAAAAGAAAGCTTAGATATCAGTTAGCTAAATCCCCTCATTTTGCAGGTGAGAAACAAATATCTAAAACAAAAAATGAAGCGACTTGATTAAAGTTACAACGAGCTAGTCTGAGGCAAAACATGAATCTGAGATGCATATGGCTAGAGCTTTTTTGATCTCTGTTTTTCTTTGTTCTATCTGATTAACCTTAGCTGACAATATCCTATATCAGTGATGGCGAACCTTTTAGAAATCTTGTGCTGTGTCTTGCCCCTGCCCCAGAGACCATATGCTGTGCTGAGTCCCCCTCTCATGGTAAAACCTGGGGTTAACTTATACATTTTATCTGAACCTGGGTTCAGAAGGGTGAGTAGGAGACAGGAAAGGACAATAGACTGGGACCAAACAAGTTAGGGAAATTAGGTTTGGCAGTTTTGGGGAATGGCAGTAGACAGGAGTGATTGTTGGGCCTTAACTGTCACACTGATCCACCTAGCCAGGGAGTCTGTGAAGCCAACAAGTGACAGGGTAGTACAAGGACAAAAGAATTATAAACACAAGGTTTTAATAATAATTGAGGGTCAGGGATAATGGGGAAAGGTCACACTAAATCTAATCACTAGGAATCACACAGGGGCTGGGAGAATGGGTTAAAGCCTACACTGCACTAATCAGACTATTACAGACTAGAAGGGAAAATGGGTCTCTCACAAAGCCATGTCCACTTCAGCTCCTCTTGATGGTACAAGAAACGGGTCCACAAGAAGGTAAATCCAAGAAATGCTAATCAAGGAGCTGGTCTCAGACTAGGATGTCCACCACCCCAGCTAGATCTTCTTGCTCACTTGATCTTCCTGGCAGGTCTTCCTTCTCAGTGGTAACTCCACACTCCTTGGGCTCCTCAATGGGCAGGTAAAGGCATCCACACCCTCTCCTTTTCCCAGTTTGACCAGAGTCCTCAAGGGCAAACAGTTTTCTTTCCTTCATTCCATTTAGAATGTCGATGGCTGACAGTCAAGGTTTTTCCTCTAGCCTGCTTGCAAAATCTGCTTCAGTCTATTTACCTACTAAACCTCCCCAGACCAAGTGCCACACACAGGCTACCCCTTACCCCACACAGGGGAGGGAGAAAGCTGCTGGACAGAGGGGCAAGTGAAGTGAGGAATGTCCTCAGCCCTGGTGGAGAAGAGTGGCTCAAGTGCTCCATTCCCCTCCAGCTTTGCTGTCTGTAAGCCATACCTCACCCCTGTGTGCTCTGATTGGACTGTTGGGTAAAGGAGAGGGTGATGTGAAAAAATCACTTTTGGGGAGAGGGGGAAGGGAGAAGCTCCACCCAAGTCCTTCTGCCTTTCTAGTAATGAATTCTGGTGGGGGATGATGGTGCATGTACCCACAGAGAGCTCTCTGCATGCCCTCTTTGGCACACATGTCATAAGTTTGCCATTACAGTCCTATATCCTCAAGACTAGAACACTTTTAACCATTAAAATGAGCTTTATGGAAAATCATAGCTTTAGAACTGGAGACTTTCTAGTCTACCTTCTCTCATTTTACAAAGGAGGAAACTGAGGAACAGAGAATTTAAGTCACTTACACCAAAGATACATAGGTAAGATGTCAATTTAAACCTTTTGACTCCAAAGTCATTACTCTTTCCACTACTCTGCTTCTATAGAGGTTAGAGTAAATGATGGAAATTGGTAGGAATCCTGAAAAAATGAAAAAAAATGGTGATTTGCCTTTTTGACTCATGACTAATATTTGACAGTACCAACTTTGGGTCTCAAAAAAACTAAAATATGAGTTCTTCATTTAAATCTTCCTGAGCCAGACAGTCAGAGCTGCCCTTAAGATAAGAAAAAGTATTCCAATCATTGTGTTCCTCACATTTCTGGAGAATAGTAGTTTAACATCTCAAATATTTCATGGATTCAGCTAAAACTCTAGCCTTTCACTATAGAGTATTCACATCTAATTTCAGGTGTGACTTATTATTCTCTAATTTTGACTGTAATTATATTTTTATCCCTTGGTTAGTTCATTAAGAGTGCATAGCTCCATGAGGACTTTCATATGCTTCCACAGGTGTTGCAGCTACATATATATGTTGTTGTTGTTTTTTTTGGACCAACTCATCTCCAAGGACTAAATGGAAGTTTGCCTCCAGTTTTCCATGGACTCTTCTCCACACTTAGACATCTTTTTAGCCTAAGTGCATGTTCTGTGTTCTGAGAAATCCTTTAAGAATTTAAGAAAATAATTGAAGCCATTACTGGTACTACTTGAGTGCTTTTCAATGCTATTGAAAAAATGTAAATCTTTATTTCAGGCTAAAAGCATTCCTTTTTCTCCCTGGGGAAAATAGCATAGCTCAGGATTCATGGCCATTCTAATGCAGACTAGAAGTGAGGAGTGATCCTCAAGAGAAAACAGGGCACATTTTGGCTTCAAAATGAAAAACATTCATAAAGAGAGACTAGGGGAAGAGACTGTTAAAAGTGCAGGAGGCCAGACCTAAAGAGAAAAGATCCTGAGAAGATCTTACAAATATTTGAAAAAGGGAATTTCAAACTTTACCATCAGTGGGGAAGCAGCAGATGTGGAATTAAGCTCTTATTTGCAGGAAATTGGGCTCTTTCCTTTTTCTACTGTGAGCCAATTTTATTACAGAGCAATTACAGTTTGAAACACGTGAGAAAAATGTGGTTTTCAAGGTTTCCAAGTAAACTTTGTTTTAAATATGTGTGAAATTTAAAAAAAACATAATTCAGCTAGAAATTTATACATTTTGGTCTTGGTTTTCATTTTCAAATCCACAACACATTTTGAAATTATTTTTATTTATATCTTTTGTTTTTATACACCTTTGTTTCCACATGTATCCCTCTCTCTTCTCCTTACAGAGAGTCATATACTCTTTGAAACAAAAAAGAAAGAAAGAAGAAAAAAAAGCTTGGCAAAATTAGCCAACTGTTGGACCAAATTTGGCAGTCTGTGAAATGTTCATCAGCCATGGGAAAGTAGCTGGTGCAGTAAAGAGAATGTTGAACTTGAAATTTAGGAAGACCTGAGTTCAAATGCAACTTCAGACACTATGTGACCCTGAGTAAATCACTTAAACTCTCAGTTTTCTCATCTATAAAGTGGGAATGACAATAATAGCACCTACCTAACAAGGTTTGTTTTGAGAATCAACGAGATGACAAATGAAAAGTAATTTGCAGCATTTAAATTATTATATAAAAGGTAGTTATAATTCTCCTCATTATTATTTTCATCTACCTCTGCAAAGAAAGAGAGAGACTCACTTCCTATTTAGGATCAAACTAGATCAAAATAATTTCACACAGAAATTAGATTTTTTTCTTTTATTGTACATATTCTTTTGATTTTACAATCATCAATACTATTATTATCTCCATTTTAGAGTTGAGGAAACTGAGAGAGGTTAAGTGACTTGTCCAGGGTCATCCTGCTACTCAGTGTCTATGGTCAGATTTGAATTCTAGTCTTCTTGACTCCAGATCCATTGTTTTTTTTTCCCATACCACCAGCTGAAGAAAGGCTTTCAGTTCCTATTTAGTCATAAAATAATTTCCCTCTGTAACATGTTTAAAAGTGGTCCCCCATCCTTTCCTGAAGACCTCCAAGGAGAAGAAATTAAGAATCCTTCTGAGATCTGTTGGAGACCTCTCCTTACCTTTCTTTGCATCAACTCTAAAGCTACTTCTTCGTAACTTCTCTCTATCACTCTTCATGCAGTCCTCTGGATCCAAGTAGAACAAGGCATCATTACTGTGACCATACTTCCATTACTTGATGAGAGGTATTGTGTTTCCTGAATCTTCTCTTCTCTAGGCCAAACATTCCCAGTTCCTTTGAATAATCCTAGTTATCCTCTCTTGGTTGCTCTCCTGCTTATCAGTGCCATCTCTAAAATGAAACATCCTTCTGGCAGACATGTTGATGGAACTATAGTTTCTCAGATGTTTTAATAAGGTGATTTCATCATTTTCCCACACCAACCCTGTGAGAGAATCTGTGAGTAAGTATTTGTTAATTATTTATTATGTGCCTAGTATTGTACTATGTTCTGATATACTAGAGAGAGAGACAGAGACAGAGGCAGAGAGAGAGACAGACAGACAGACAGACAAAGACAGAGAGATAGAGACACAGAGAGACACACAGAGAGAAAGACAGAAAGAGACACAGAGAGAGAGAGACAGAAAGAGTAAAAACAGTCCTTGCCCTCAAAGGGCTTACATTCTAATGAAGGAGATACTATATCAATAATTGTATACATACAAGCTATATACAATGTAAATAAGAGAAGGCATTTCTCTCTCTCTCTCTCTCTCTCTCTCTCTCTCTCTCTCTCTCTCTCTCTCTCTCTCTNTCTCTCTCTCTCTCTCTCTCTCTCTCTCTCTCTCTCTCTCTCTCTCTCTGTGTGTAAGGGGAAGGGTGAGGAAGGACCTTAAAAGGTCTCTTGTAGAAGGTAAGATTTGAGTTGAATCTTGAAAGAGTCCTAGGAAGCTACTAAGTATTCTTGAGAAGGGAGAACTAATAGGGAACAAACACATAATAGATAACACTTAGAGGCAAGAGATAATCTTTTATGTGAAGAAGAACCAGAAGGACAGTGTCACCAGACCATACACCATCTCACCATCCCATAAAGGCTAAGTGTAAGAAGACTGGGAAAGTAGGAATGGACAAGTTGTGCAGGGCTTTAAAAGTCAAACAGAATTTTAAATTTGATCTTGGAGGTAATGGGGAACCAATGGAGTTTGCTGGATAAAGGTAAAATGATCAGACCTATGATTTAGGAAAACTACTTTGTAGCTGAATGGTGAATGGATTGTAGTAGGGAAAGTCTTTTGACAAGATCAACCAAAGGGCTATTGCATTTGTCTAGGAGAGAAATAATGAGGACCTGGATTAGAGAATTTGCTTTGTCAGTTCGGCATTCAATGTTGATATGCAAGTTATAAAGGTAGAATGATGGGATTTAACAACAGATCGGAAGATGGAGTGAATACAAGTGAAGAGTCTGAGATGACACCAAGGCAATGAGTACATGTCTAGGGGGGATATATTATGCTCAACAGTAATAGAAAAGTGTTTCATGGAAAAGACAATGAGTTCAGTTTTAGATGTGTTAAATATGAAATGCCTATGGGACATGTAGTTTGAGATGCCCAATAGGAAGTTGGTGAAGTAAGACTAGTGGTCAGGACAAAGGTGAAGACTTCATACATAGATCTGGGAATCATCTTCATAGATAATCATTGAATCCATGGAAGCTGATAAGGTTACCAACAAAAATAGTATATATAGAGAAGAAATCCTTTGAGTTCACTCAAAATTAATGAAAATGACTTGTGTGAAGAACCAGAAAATTAAATTGAGAAGGATCAGTCAGACAAATAGCAAAAGAACCCGGAAAGGGTAGTATTGCAAGAGAGAAGTATAAGAGTGTTATTGACAGTGCCAAAGGCTATGGAGAGGTTATGAAGGAAGAGTGCTGAGAAAAGATGAAGTCAGACAAATAAGAAGCCCCTGGTACCTTTGGAGAGAGCAGATCCAGCTGACTAATAAGATTGGAAACCAATTGGTAGAAGATTTAGAAGAGAAGAGGGGATGTGGAGTCATGGACTGACTATTTTCAAGGAGCTTCTCTAGGAAAGACAGTAGCTAATGTGTTTAGTAGCATCAAATGAGGGTTTTATTTTTTTTTTAAAGGATGAAGTATATATGGAGAGATAGATATAGAGTAGGTAGAGAGAAATAGCTTAGCGACAGAGTGAAGATAACAATAGAGGTGGCAATCTGTGGTTGAAGGTAGAATGTAAGGAGATCAATGACTTATTAAATAGGGTTTGCCTTGGAAAGGAGAAGACCTATTTCCTCAGGCAAGGCAGATGTGAAGGAAGAACTAGTGGGAGAAGACATATCAATGATGTGACGGAGGAGAAAGAGAAGAAGGAAGATAGAACTTTTTGAATAGCTTCAAGTTTTCAATGAAACTTGAGGCAAGGCTGAGAGGGTTGGAGGAAAGGTACAATGGGAAGCTTGAGGAGGGATGAAAAGGTTTGGAATAGTTCCAGTGGTGAGATAATAAACTGATTAGGCATGTGGAGAGGGGTTCCTTTCTGCTGTGAGGACTCAATTAAGATTACGTAACATTGATTTGTGGATCCAGTTAGCAATGTTTTTGGATAGTTCTGTTTAAATTTACCTGAATAGGAGAGAAGTCAAAAGATCTTTGGTGTAATCCGAGGTTAGAGCTTGCCTAGGCATGATCAATGATGGATTAAAGGAACAAGTAACTTGACTGTAAAAGATAGTTTTGAGTTCAACTGGCTCCCTGAATAGTTGAAAAGCAAAGAGAGGAGAGGATAGCCAGTAAAGGGGTGATGGCTTGCAAAAGAATTGAGGGAAGGAGACATTGGTTGTAATTATGAGGATTAATAGCATGGTTAGAGGTTGTATGGCAAAAGGAAAGATGGAATGATAAGTTATTATGGTCAGAAAAAGGAATTATGGAGTTTATTAATAGAACATTCATGGATGTTGGAAAGATCATGGTTATGATCACCACTATGTGTAGTTGACATCAAGTGGAGTCTTAGGTCATGGGAACTGATTAGATTGAGGAACTGGTAAATTAGGTTCCTTGAAGGAGAACTGATAAGTGTGTTGAACTCCTCTAATATGATGAAAGTAGTTAAAGTAGGAGAGACTTGATCTAGGCATTGAATTCATTGAGAAAGGGGAAAAATGCTCTGGAGATCAGCTACCAGAATCTTTAGTAGATGATACATTTGGGTTAAGTGAATCTCAAAGGAAAAGTAATAATGATGATGATAGATAGGTGATGATCAAGAATGTCTTGTTATCAGAAGGGATTCATGTCTCAGAGAATGAGAAAGAGAAAAGGCTTAAAGTTTGTAAACTTTTTTTGTAAGATTAAAAAAAAGTATGGAACATGCATTCTGGAGAGCACAGTAGAAGGGGTAGGTCAATTTTTATTGGAATACTTAGGACAGGCAGCATAGGGCTAAAGGGATGGGTGTAAAGGAACAATGGAATATTGAGTTCATACAATGATAGCCAGGGGTCAGAATCACTGGATGGGGAGAGTATGCAAGGGAAGAAATATGTTGCCTATTGAGGAATTAGCCAGTAATTCTAACAATGCTGGAGAGAAATCTATTGACTGAGTCAGATTAATAAAGATTCTCCCCCAAGGATCATCCTTGAGGCAGTTGGTAATGCTGTGTCCTATATATAAGACCCAGGCCTATTTTACAGCTGGCAGTGGAAAGTGAAGGTGCAGCCTGTAGGAGGCTAGACAGGAGGATTGGACTGGCAATTGGGAGCATGGGGAGGTTTTTCGTTTTTTTTTAATTTTTTATGAAAAAGGTTCTCAGAACCCCAGAGAAAGAATCAAGTAGAGAGACATCAGAGGCTGTCACCTTGGGATCCATAAAGATTCCTGAGTTGATGTGATTATACCTTAAAAAAGGACAAATAGACTTAAAAGGTTTCAATAACATGCCTAAGGTCACAGATCTTTCCAGACAACAGAGACATCCAAAAATTAGACTGGGCAAATGGGATCTAGCACCTAGACATTCTAATTCCAAATCTAATGGTTTTACATTATATCATGCTTTCTCTGTATCATACTTTTGCTTCTTTTAAAGAGAAAAATGTGCTAGAATACAGTATCATTGGCATTATAGAAATGCATTTATAAAAGGGTATGCTACCACATAATCCCAAATCTTTGTGTCATGACTATATTATAAGGGAAAACATCATTGGATAATAGTTTTCTGAAAAAGATCTGGAGAATTTAGTGAGCTGTCAGTTCAATATGAATCATTGCTGTGACATGACAGAAAAGAAAGTTAATGCCCTTTTAAGTTGCACGAAGAGATTCATAAGAAATAGGGAAATGACGACCTCACTGCATTCTGTCCACCAGACCACATCTCAAGTTTTTCATTCTGATCTACATAGAAGGAGGATATTTTGATAGGATATTAAAAAGTAAAGTTTCTAGAGGAAGGCAATGAAAGTGGTGAATGGTTTCAGGTTCATGGCATATGAACATGGGTTGCAGGAACTGGATATATTTATGGTGGAGGAGGGAAGCCTTGGAAGAGTCATGGTAGCTTTCTCCAGTTATTTGGAGGACAAATGTAAAAGAATTAGACTCTCCCCAAAAGCAGAATTAAAAGCATTGAGTGGAACTTGCAAAGAGTCCAAATTAGGTTTGATATCTCTCCAAAAAACATTCTTACATATAGAGCTGTCCAAAGAGGACCCGAATAGCCTGGGTGACAGTGGTTCCATTCATTGGACATCTTCAAACTAAAGGATATTCTTAGTTATAAAAAAGATCTCTGAGGTTGTCCCACCTACACCCCACCCCATTCCAACTTCCCAAATCCTGATTCTGTGCTCAGAAACTGCAGCATATTTTTCATTGACTTTTATTGCCTATAGTTTCTGGAAGACCATGAGTTTAATTTCCTGAAATGCTCCATTCAGAGAAGATGTTAGGGTTTTAATAGATATAGAATAGATTCTGATACAATATTGGTATCTGGAAGAAGAACATGATTGGTGTAGTGGAGTGGCCATTGAGACTTTAAGCTGGGAAGAACTGGTTTTGGCTTTTATTGGCTATGGGTACCTCATATCACTTATCTGGGCTTCCTCATCTGTAAAACAAGGATAATAGTGTTTGCTATACCTGCTTTACAGCATTGATGCATGTAAAGCACTTTGTAGGATTTAAAGCGTGATGGCAATGTAGGATGTTCTTATTATTGCATTTTGGTGAACTAGATAAGTGTACTTCGAGCTAGAAAATATTCGTTATCAATATAGGATATGTATAGGTAGTTGTCCTCAGCCTACTGACTGGAAGTCTTAAAGGCAGCATGATATAGGGGTAGAACAAAAGAATTAAGAGTAAAAAAGACCCAACCCCCTCAATTTCACCTTAGACCTTTAATAACTAAATGCCCCTGCATAAGTCACTTATAAATTTCTGACCTGCACCATTCAAAAGCTGGTATTTTTACTACGAGTACAATGGCTGCATCTTGACATTCATTCTAGCCTTTCTCTTTGGACTTTGGTTGACTCATCTGTAAACTGAACAAATTTGAACTAGCCTCCCTTTAAGATCCTTTCTAGCTTTAAATCTATGATCTCCTCTACATTATTTATGACTCTTCTTTCATCTTGCAGCAGCATCTCATTAATGGGAAAATGAACTGTTTCATTTCATTTCATTCATTCATTCACAATAATATATATGTATATATATATATATTCATAGTTAGGCATAGGTATATGCCTAACTATGAATATACTGGAAAGTAGTATTAGAATATGTTACAACTATGAAAACAATATAAAGGGAATAAAAGTCCTAAATTATTTTAACTGTGAAATTCAGGAATTTAGGGAACTTATGTTTGTGTTTTGATAGATGTGTGACTAGGGTTAGGTACCTGGAGCTTTGCCCTAGGTCACCAAAATTTAGAGGGCAAGATGTACTTATTGAGCAAGAATTAAAAACTGAGCTCTCTATATAATGAGAAAAAATAATTATGTAAAATAGAAAGCTACCAAATGGTACTTTTTTCCTTTGGAGGCTTCACCAAGATCTAATACTGCTCCTCCCTCTCCCATTTCTACCCTATTCTGTCTCATGGTGACAACTTCACTTCGTCAGGTCTTGGTACTGGTGTACCATGGTCTCTCACTCAACCATGTGAGGTGGAGGCCTGGCATCTGTCCCGTCATGAGTCCTCCTGTCCTGACATCTGATTTCTCTCCCTGTCCAAATCCCGCTCCACCACACTGCTTTGTCTGGGCACATTTTGTGATGCTCACCTAAAGCCCTAGAAACACTAAATTCTAGTTCCAGTTTTAGAGGCCAATTTAATCTCAGGAAACTGTCACTATTTTGCTGAGAATATCCTAAGGATGTCACACTTCACTAATTTCAAAAGGTAATAAATAGTCCAGTCGGTCTTGGCTCCCTTTCTTGGGTCTTTGGGACAATTCTAAAGTGCATGGGTAGAGAATGGTATTCTTCATTATGATCCAATGACTTGTGTTGAAATTGATTTGGACATCCCTCAGAAGCCTTAAAATATTAATTCATTGTGTTAGTCGCAATGAAAATAAATGGTCTCATTAACTGTGCCAGTTTACTTGATATTTGATGCTGGGGCTTAAGAGACTAATTAATATACCCTATTATGAAAAGCTGTATAGCTTTAAAGGGTTTAATTTATGCTTGTTTCAGATATTCACAACTTTTATTTACTTACAATACATTGGCTCATTCTACTGATGTTGGCAAAAGACTCTAGTCACTGAAGAATTTAAAATTAGCATCATTTAGAGGGCAATGGAACGATAGCAAATGTCGGGTGTGAGCAGGCAGCAACACATGGCAAACAAAAACATGAAGAAAGTTTGAATCAAAGGATATGTAGTAAAACAGTCAATAAGCATCGATTATTATACAATATATTTTGTTATAACCATGGTAGGCAAAGTACTAAGTGAGGAGGAAACAAAGAAGGCTAAAGATAATTCTTGCTATCGAGAATCTTATAATCTAAATGTCTGATTGAAAAAAGATGGGCTAGCTTGGTGTGTACTAAATGGCTATTGGTAGTGATGGTGCATATTTGTCACCTTGACTACCAGGGAGGCTCAGGCTGAAGCTGGTGAATCTCTCTCTTTTTTCCCAGCTGTCACAAACATCTATTTTATTTTATTTTTTATTTTGAATATTTTCCCATAGTTTCATGTTTCATGTTCTTTCCCTCTTCCCCAAACCCTCCTACCCCACTTAGCCGACGCACAACTCCACTGGGTTTTACATGTATCATTGATTAAGACCTAATTCCATAATGTTGATAGTTGGACTACAGTTATTGTTTAGCGTCTACGTCCCCAATAATATTCCCATCAGCCCATGTGTTCAAGAAGCTGGTGAATCTCTTGAACTCAGGAGTTCTTAGTTGCAGTGGACGATGTTGATTGGGTGTCTCTACTAAGTTTGGCTTCAATATGCATCCCCCAGGATCTGGAGACTACCATATTGTCTAAGGAGGATCAAAGTAAACCCAGTCAGAAAAGAAGATCAAAACTGCCTTGCCAAACAATAATGGCACTGGAGCCAGAAGAAGACTCTGCATTTCTAGTCTGGGCAAGGTGAAAAGACCTATGGTGATTAGGTATTTATTTAAATGGTGACTGCTGAAAAGGAGAGAACATTTTTGATCCAACTCAGGGGTAACCAAGAGAAAAAAATAAAGTGAGGAATAAATACTCATGTAGTTGTCACTTTGGTGTACCAGCCACTGTCGTCTTTTTCTTCTTCCTTCTTCCTTCTTCCTTCTTCCTTCTTCCTTCTTCCTTCCTCCTCCTCCTCCTCCTCCTCCTCCTCCTCCTC